>NW_007255483.1:172747-182381 GCF_000164805.1 Carlito syrichta
ATTGCCCCCCCCCCCCACCCCCCGAGCATTCTCCCTTCCAAGACACTATACCACATGCCTTACCATTTCTTTGCATCCTAAGAAGCAGGTCCCAGCCGGGCTTGGTGGCTCAGCCTGTCATCCTGCGCCTTTGGGAGGCTGAGGTGAGTGGATTGCCTGAGCCCGCGGGTTCGAGACCCACCTGGGCAGCGAGACCTCATCTCTGCAATAAATCAAAAAATCAGCTGGGCATGGTAGCGCACGCCTGTAATTCCGGCTACTCGGAAGGCTGAGGCAGAAGGATCCCTGGAACCCAGCAGGTGGAGGCTGTGGTGGCCGGCAGCGGCCACTGCACTCCAGTCTGGGGACCGAGTGAGACTCCAACTCAAAAAAAAAAAAAAAAGAAGCAGGTCCCTTCCCAAGTGTGGGGCACTTTCACCCCCAGCAGAGCCTCGCACATCACATCTATTTCAATCCAACTCAAAGATCCTCTCTCCTTCCCTAACAAACCCTGGTACCATATCAGTTTTGCCACCTTACAGGGCCCAAAACCTTTATCACTAAATTCCTTGCAGCCAGGGTTCTTAGACCCACTAATTCTCTGCACAACACTCCTATCCTCTTGGTTTGCAAGTCTGACAGGATCTATCACCTAGTCCAAGACTTTCAAATCACTATTGTTCCCCCCCCCACCATTCCTATCTGTATACCCTCCTCAGCGCTGTCCCATCAGACACTTTGCAGTTTTAGATCTCAAAGATGCCTTTTTTACCATTCCCCTTTTGCCAGTATCTTATGATAGTTTTGCTTTTACTTGGACTGACCCAGGCACTGCTTATTCTCCACAACTTACTTGGATAGTTCTTCCCGGGGCTTCTGAGAGAGCCCTCACCTTTCTGACCAGGCACTAGCCTCGGACCTTTCCCAGCTTTTTTTTACGGATAGCATCCTCACCAAGTATGTTGATGATTTACTGTTATGTAACTGGTCCCTTTCCTCCTCTCAGCAAGATACTGTTATCCTTCTTACTTTTCTTTGTGACAAAGGATAGCAGGTATCCCTCTCTAAGGCTCAACTAAACTTACAGCAAGTTACCTACTTAGGATTTGGACTTAGCCTGGGACATAGAGCCATAACTAACCGAGAAAATAGCTTGTTGCCTCTTTACCATTCCCTCAATCCTAAAAATAGAACTTTGTGCGTTTTTAGGCCTTACTGGGTACTTTAGAATCTGCATCCCAAGCCATGGACATAGCTAAACTCTTGTACAAAGCCTCATAGGGACCAGAGCATGCACTCCCCAGTATGTAATGCCTTCAGTACCCTTAAAGAGACTATCACAAGGGCTCCAGACCTGGCTCTTCCTGATCTTCAAAAGAATTTTCTCCTATATACAACAGAGAGGGGAGGAATAGCATTGGGACTGCTGAGACAAAAATATTGACCAGATCTTAAAGCTGTGGCTTTCCTTTCAAAACAGCTGGTTAACACTGCAAACTGATAGCTGCATTGTCTCAGAGCAATATCTACCTCTGCCACATGAACACAGGAGGCTAGCAAGCTTACAAATGGCCAGCACATGGATGTTCACTACCCACACCAGGTTACAGACATTATAGAGTTCTCACCAGTTCTCACCTTACACGATTCCCAACTCTCCTGGTGGGAAATCTTAATATCATCATCCAGAAATCGAACACCTAAACTTAGCCACTCCTCTTCCCACACTAGAAACCAACAGAACACGCCTGCCCAGAGACTCTAGAAACATCTAGGGGAGCCAGAGCAGACCTAATTGATGTCCCTCTCTTGAATTCAGAGTATGTGTGATATGTAGGTGGAAGTAGCTTTATTCTTCATAGAGAAAAGAGGGCAGGATATGCTATTACCACCACTACTGAGGTCACAGAAAGTGGGTAGTGAACATCCATGTGCTAGCCATTTGTAAGCTTGCTGTCCTCCTGTGTTCATGTGGCTGAGGTAGCTAGTGCTCTGAGACGAGGCAGCCAACACTTTGCCGTGTTAATTGGCTGTTTTGAAAGGAAGGCCACAGCTTTACGGTCTGGTCAATATTTTTGTCTCAGCAGTCCCGATGCTATCCCTCCCTTCTCTGTTTTGTGCAGAGGTGCCTCTCCCTCCAGGCACCTCTGCACAAAAGGCAGAGCTCATTGCTCTAACTCAGGTACTCACCTTGAACAAAGACGAGAGGCTCAACATATACACAGACTCATAATATGCCTTTCATATCCTGCATTCCCATGTGGCAATCTGGGAAATGGAAGGACTCCGAACCACTAAGGGAGCACCTATTAAGCATGCTTTTTTAATTTTAAAGCTTATTAAAGCACCTCAACTCCCAACCCAAGTGTCAGTGATAAACTGCAAAAGACACCAGAGATCACACAGTTTGGAAGTGTTGGGAAATAATTTGGCCAATAGGGAAGCTAAAAAGGCAGCCTTTATCCCTTACCTAGTCACTGAGGCACTCACTTTTATGCTCAGTTACTCCTCAATACTCCAACGAGGAGTTACAACTTCTACAGCAGTGAGGGGCTCTAGCAAAATGGCCATGGCTGACACTCCAGAGGAGACTTATTTTCCCTGCCACCCAGGAGTACAAAATCCTCATGTGTCTTTATAATTCACTGCACAGAGGAAGGAAGCCACTCTATAAACTTCTAAGTTCTCAAATTGTCTGTTTCAATCGAGCCCTGTCTGGTTCCATTCTAAGTTGAAATCTACCACCCAGGCTGGACCCATCTGCAGAACTCTCAGTCCCCGAGGATGCTTACAGCCATCTCCCTTTCTCTCCACTCATCACCTGTGGGGCCATCTGTCAGGACAGGATTGGCAGGTTGACTTTCCTCACATGCCCAGATGGAGTAAATACAGATATCTGCTGGCATTCGTTGATACCTTTTCAGAATGGCTGGAGGCTTCTCCTACATCAGAAAGGGCCTCAGAGATCTCATGGGCTCTTATACATGACATGATTCCTCTCTTTGGCTTTACCATTTCCCTTCAGAGTGGCAATGGAATAGCCTTTACTTCTCAAATAACGTAAGCTTCACAATCCCTCAGCATAGACTTTAAGCTTCATGTAGCTTATCCCCAATCCTTGGGGAAAGTAAAAAAAGCTCATTGTACCCTTAGACGATAGTTAACCCCACCATCTACAGAGTTCAAGCAAGGATGGCCACAGTTTTTGCCTCTAGATCTCCTGAAGTTCAGAAACACTCCTGAGGCTTCCCTATTTCTTAGTGCCTTTGAACTCCTGCATGGGAGGCCTCTCCTAGTCCACCTGGGAGTACCCACAGAACCTCCCCACTAAGGGAATTATCTTCCAATTCTAGAACTGGCAAAAAAACCTTTTAAGAGATTATGCAGACCAGCATCTCCCTACTCCCTGTGAGGGCTCATTTCCAAAATCTCAGTTATAATCAGGAGATTGGGTACTTCTTACAGACTTAACAGGCCAAACCAAGCATTCTATTTACCATGGAAGGGACCATTTCAAATAATATTAACCACCTCTACAGCAGCCAAGCTCTCGGGGATCCCCTCCAAGATCCATTTATTCAGACGTGAGATAGTGCTCCTCTGCTCCTTGAAGCCTCTGCTTCAGGACACTCTATGCCATATCTGTATGTCTTGGAGCCTCTAGGTAACCTCAAATTCCTCTTCAAAAAGGTAAACTTGTAAATGTCTTTGGGGCCAGACTTAGTAAAGGCCTTCAAATATCATGTTCATTTTTGAAATTCTTTTTGAATATCGGTGAGGACTCAACACAGTACAACTATGTAACAGGTTAGAGAAAAGATGATCTCCAATGGGTGCTCCTTGTGTCAAGCACCTGATTGTATACGTGCTTGTAAAGCCTGGTTTAAAATTCCTAAGCACATGAGTTTGAATTATGGGTGTGCTTAATCAAGCATTTGATATTCTTTCATAAAGTCACTTATTTCAGACATCTCAGTGGAACTCCCAATCAAGGTTCTTCAATGTGGTCAACAGAGAAAATACAAGAGTTGCAAAAGTTCATAAAGTCCACATCCCTCATGGCTATCTTTAACCTCTCTGTGCATGTTCTCTGTCTTTAAGTTTCTTGTAAAACAAGCCATAGAAGACAGAAGTTGTCAATTCGTCTTGGAATCATCTAACTGGCAACCAAGACTCTATGCCATGGATGCCACAGGCCTATTGTCTATCCTACTCTTGTTTATCCTAACTCTAAGTAACCCACTAGCAACAAACAAACTCCTTTAAAAAAAATATTTTATTTTAAAGATGTGGGGTACAATTCAGAATTAGGTATCCAAGTGGACATCGTACAGGTAAAGTTTGGGCCTCCCTTTGGTTCCACTTTGCCTCGCTTGAGATTGGCTACCCTTATTATTGTTGTGTTCCTCCCCAACTCCGGCGGAATCCTTCTACTGCCAATCCCTTTCTTACAGTATTATGGTAAATGTTCAGGGTCCACTTATGAGTGAAAACATATAGTACTCTGTTCTTTGTTTCTGTGATAGATCAGCGAGTATTTTTTAAAATTTGATGAAAACTTAATTTATTTTTTGTCTTTGTGTGTTTGGCGCCATATCTACGAACCTATTGCCAAATGCAAAGGCATGAACTTTACCCTCTGCTTTCACTTAAAGTTGAATGATTTCTATAATTAGGTCCTTGATTTATTTTGCCTTAGTTTTTATACATGATGTGAAGTAGGGCTCCAAGTTCATTATTTTGCACATGAAAATCCAACTCTTCCAGGATCATGAGCTGAATAGTCATGACTCAATTGTTAAAAACAAATTGGCCAGAGATGTGTGGGTTTATTTCTAGACTCTCAATTCTGGACTCACTGAATTATGTTCCACTTATCTGTATGTCTGTTTTACACCAGCACTACTGTTTTTGTTTTTGAAAACTTCTGGCAAGTTTTGAAGTCAGAAAAGTTCTATTTCCTTTGTCTCTGTTCTTTTTTTTGGGATGCATTTGCTACTGATGTCCTTTTGCAATTTCATATGAAAAGGGGAATACAAATTTTGCAATACAAAGGCTGTGCAGGTTTTTTATGTCTTCTTCTCTTTTAATTTTTAATTTTTTTCCCTCTTTTAATTTTTATTTTAAAATTGTGGGGTACAATTCAGGGTTAGTTATACAAATATTCATTGTGCAGGTACCTCTGTTGGTGAGGTGTGCCCCTTCCCCAGGCAGTTATTGACTACTGTCAATCCCAATTCCCCACCTCCCCACACCCCCCACAGTTTCTCACTACTTTCAAACCTTTTCTTATAGTAATACGGCAGTTGTTCAAGGACCACTTATGAGTGAGAACATGGATCACTGTGTATTATTGACTCTAAATCCATCCAAGTTGCTGTGAAGTCCATATGAACAAACAACCTTCTAACACTGGTAGGTGATTCCTTGCTAACAGATTCCCTATTGGGATTTCATAAAAATTTCAGTGACTTCTGCCATGAACAACACCCAAACATGAGAGCATTTCAAGAAGTATGAGTAACTCTGTATTCCATATTGCCATCTATCAGCTAGATTAAACCAGGTCCCCAATAATCCTGTGGTACTTTAACGTTAACATATACTCAAGTTGTGGAGCAGTAATATTAATCACCTCACTTCATGCAAAACTTTGCATCTCTTCAACAGCAGAAGTCCAATTCTCACTCAGAACTAATGGAACTAGCTCCTTAGGTGTGTATTCATTCCAGAAATATAATCAAACTGTGCACTTTCTCAATGGTACAGTCATTCTAGCAAATCAAGTGGTTAGCTCATAGCAACAAACTGACTTCTCTGCAGAATTACTAGGCGGAGTCCTACACCCAGGGCTCCAAGTTAAGTCATACCACAGAACCAGCAGAGACCCTAAAACCAACTGTGGGCACATTCAAATCTGGACTCAAGACTTTGCTCAAGGTATTATGGGTACTGGCTGGATCCCTGCGGTAGGATCCCAGATGACTAGAGCTGCCATTTATGGTTACTCAAGCCTGATACTCAAGTTTTAATAGACTGCCACCACTGTGTCCTAAAACACCCTTCTAGAGCATTAGCCCTACTTCACAGGGAGTAAGGAGGAAGACAATACATTATGACCAACAAAACGACACTAAATTTTCTGTTAACAAAGGCTGGGGGTGTCTTTGTGGAGTAGTGGGTAGTGTTTGCTGCACAACAGTAGAAGACCTGCAAACTAATATCTCCAGTTATGTTAATAAGTTGGAAACCCTGGTTGAACATACCTTTTCTTTACATAATCACTTTCAACTTTCCAATATTGTTTCAGATGCCATAGCAATTTTTATTATACTATGTCTAATTTTAGTCATTTGTGCTATTGCACACTACTGCATATGCAGCAAGTAAATTTTGCTCCATGAACTTCTGTCCTAAATTCCAATCCTCCTGTTTTAGGGTTTTAGATATGTAGGATGTAGGGACATCTTTATTTCCTTTTTTTTTTTTTTTGAGTTGGAGTCTCACTCTTGTCGCTCAGGCTGAAGTGCAGTGGTTCACTCACTGCCACCGCAGCCTCGACCAGCTGAGCTTAGGTGATCCTTCCGCCTCAGCCTTCCAAGCAGCTGGAACTACACTTGCACGCTACCATGCCCAGCTAAGGGACATCTTTATTTCCTAATCTTTCCAGCAGGAAGTAGCTACAGAAGACTGACCTTCATCCCTAGTCCGTAGCCATAAATAACAATATTTTTTTTAAAGTGGAGAAAATGAAAGGGTGAAAGGCCAAAATGGAGTAATTTTAGTCATAGTGGCAGTCATTTTAACACTGCTTAGCTTTATCATGCTTTCTCAGAAACACACCCTATAATAATTAACAAGAAACAAAACTGATTTCCAAGGGTGTAGTTTCTTGACAATTGCTTCTAAGCCCTAGTAAGTTACTCCTTACTAATCTATTCTAAGTATTTGTCTTCTAGTCATGAAAGCCAGGGCTAACCTAATCTACGGTAATCAGTCTCCCCACAATCAAATACTGGACCACCGGGAGTCATGAGACCGATGTTATCAACGCCCAAGAATGCAGCTTCTGGAGACATTTTTACTCTTCTTCCTTCGCTGAGGAAATCATAAATACCCTGACCTTCCATATTGAATACCATGCTTGCCTGTGAGAGTTTGGCCCCCTTTCTGTCTATGGAAAGTGAATAATAAACCTTTTCTTTTTGTCTGCTCTTTGTATAATTCTTTGCCATTCCCACAACACTGGCACACAAATCTAACAAAAATGTTTTTTCTTCTGCTGTCTATCCTCATCCCAGGCCTCTTCAGTTTCCATTCCCAGAGCAAAGCTTGCAAGTTACTGAGCAGTAATGGACATTAGTACCTAAAACCAGCAATGTGACAGAAGTCATACTCTTATCCTCTCTACAGGTGGAGTTGAAACTAAAAGAGAAAACTCACAGTGACCACAACTATTGGCTTGAGGTGAGAGTAAGGGCTGGAGTGAGTCTGTTTCATTAAACCAACACTCTCTCCTGAAATAGTGGCATCTATAAAGACTGGCACATCAAAGCTTTGCTGGACCCCAAATATATCCCCTGGCATCAAGAAGAAAATATTTATTGATATAAGTGATAGCATAAGTTATCATATCCACATCGGATTCATTTTATTAAAGTTTTGTATTCCTTCACAAGCCCTGAAGATCTAAACGAAGGCCTTCAGGAATCCACATTGCAATCTCCCCTTGCCTGACTGATTCCTTCCATGTACCATTGCATTTCTTTTTTTTTTAATTATTATTTTTTTTAATTCTAAAGATGTGGGGTACAATTCAGGGTTAAGTATATTCATTATGCAGGTACCCTTGTTAATGAGGTGCACCCCCCTTCCTCAGGCAGATTCCCACTACTGCCAATCCCATTTCCCCACCCGCGTCCTAGCAGTTTCCCACTAATGCCAATCATTCTCTTATATTATTAGGATAATTGCTCAAGGTTCACTTATGCATGAGAACATGGTTCTTTGTTTCTGTGAAAGATCACTCAGTCTTATAGACTCTAAGTCCATCCAAGTTGCTGTGAAGTTCATGATTTTGCTCCTTTTTATGGCTGCATAATATTCCATCGTGTATATGTACCACATTTCTTTAATCCAGTCCTCTTTTGATGGGCAGCACAGTTGGTTCCATGTTTTTGCTACTGGGAACAACGCTGCGATAAACATATGTGTGCAGGTACATTTTTTTTAGAATGCTTTGTGTTCTTCCGGGTATATTCCCAATAGGGGGATGGTGGAGTCATATGGAAGGTCAATTTTTAGATCTTTTAGGAATCGTCGCACTGTTTTCCACAGAGGCTGTACTAGTTTACACTCCCACCAACAGTGTAGAAGTGTTCCCTTTTCCCCGAATCCTCTACAGCATCTACTTTTTTTGAGTTATTGATGATAGAGCTATCCTGACTGGAGTTAGGTGGTACCTCAGTGTGGCTTTAATTTGCATTTCTTTGATGACTAGTAAGGCTGAACATTTTTTCATGTGTCCATTGGCTGCTTGTACATATTCTTTTGAGAACTGTCTATTCATATCTTTTTCTCACTTTGTAATGGGGCTGTTTGGTTTTTTTTTTTCTTTTCAGCACATTCGAGTTCCTTGTAGATCCTAGATGTTAGACCTTTGCCAGACATACAGCTGGTAAATATTTTTTTTCCAGTCCGTGAGCTATCTCCGTGCTCTCCTGATGGTTTCTTTGGGTTTGCAGAAGCTTGTCAATTTGATGAGGTTCCACTTGTCCATCTTATCTCTTGTGGCATGGGTGCTTGGGGTTTTGATCAGAAATTTTTTTTTTTTAATAATTAATCAGTATTTTTTATTATGGTTTTGTGGGGTACAGTTAAGGGTTAGGTGTACAATTACATTTCATTCAGGCACTCTGTTGATAAGAGGTGTTTTCCCAGCTCCAGACAGATATTTGCTACTGTTAATTCCATCCCCTCACCCCCCATAGTTTCCCAGTACCGTCAGTCATTTTCTTATAGTATTACATTGGATGTTCAAGGTCCATTATATGAGTGAGAACATGTGATATTCTGATCTTTGTTTCTGTGAGAGGTCACTCAGTATTATAGACTCTAGTTCCATCCAGGTTGCTGCGAAATTCATGATTTTGTTCTTTTTTATGGCTGCGTAGTATTCCATTGTGTATATGTACCACATTTTTTAAATCCAGTCCTCTTTCGATGGGCAGCATGGTTGTTTCCAGGTTCTTGCTATTGTGAACAATGCTGTGATAAACATACGTGTGCAGGTATCTTTTTTATAGAGTGATTTGTGTTCTTCAGGGTATATTCCCAGTAGGGGGATTGCAGGGTCATATGGAAGGTCAATTTTTAGAGCTTTTAGGAATCGCCGCACTGCTTTCCACAGAGGTTGCACTAGTTTACACTCCCACCAACAGTGTGGAAGTGTTCCCTTTTCACCACACCCTCTCCAGCAGCTGTTATTTTTTGAGTTGTTGATAATTGCCATTCTGACTGGAGTTAGGTGGTATCTCAGTGTGGTTTTGATTTGCATCTCCCTGATGATTAGTGAGGTTGAGCATTTCTTCATGTGTTTTGTTGGTTTCTCGAATGTGAAGTGTCTGTTCATATCTTTTTGCCCATTTTATAATGG
>NW_007255483.1:182401-183271 GCF_000164805.1 Carlito syrichta
GGTTTGATTGCATCTCCTGATGATAGTGAGATGAGCATTCTCATGTGTTTGTTGGCTGCTCGAATGTTTCTTTTGTGAAGTGTCTGTTCATGTCTTTGCCCATTTTATAATGGGGTTGTTTGTTTTCTTCTTTTCAGTACGCTTCAGTTCCTTGTAGATACAGGATGTAAGCCTTTGTCAGACCTAGAGTTGGCAAAGACTTTTTCCCAGTCTGTAGGCTGTCTCCCTGCTCTCTTGATGGTTTCTTTGGCTTTGCAGAAGCTTGTCAGTTTAATAAGGTCCCATTTGTCTATCTTCTCTCTTAAGTCCTGTGGGTTTCGGGTTTTGTACAGGAATTGGATGCCAGCTCCGATTTCCATGAGTGTATTTCCTTCCTTTTCTAAGGTTCTTATGGTTTGAGGTTTTACATTTAGGTCTCTGATCCATTTGGAGTTAACCTTTGTGCATGGGGATAGATAGGGGTCCTGTTTCAATCTTCTGCATGTGGTCAGCCAGTTTTCCCAGCACCATTTACTGAATAAGTTCTCCTCTTCCCACTGGTAGGTGGTGGGTGCTTTGTCGAAGATGAGCTGGTTGAGGAATTGAGGTTTTGCTTCTGGAATCTCAATTCTGTTCCATTGATCTATATGCCTGTTCCTGTACCAATACCAAGCTGTTTTGATGATTGTAGCTTTATAGTAAAGTTTGAAATCTGGTATTGTGATACCACCTGCTTTGTTTTTTTTGCTGAGGATTGTTCTGGCTATTCTTGGATGTTTGTGTTTCCATATGAATTCCTGTGTTGTTTTTTCTAGGTCCGAGAAGAATGTTGTTGGTAATTTAATGGGTATTGCATTGAATTTGTAGATTGCCTTAGGTAAGATGGACATG
>NW_007255484.1:0-3709 GCF_000164805.1 Carlito syrichta
TGGGAGGCTGAGGTGAGAGTATTTTCTGAATCGAAGTGTTCAAGAATAGCCTGTACAATAAATCAAAACATTAGTTAGACATGGTGCCACATGCCTCTGCTTTTAGAGACTCAGGAGATTAAGGGTGAAGGATTGAGCTCAGCAGATCAAGGCTACAGTGGCCATGAGCCTGCCTTGGCACTCCAACCTGAGTGACAGCAAGACTGACAAAAAGAAAAAGATGCCAAATCATCAGTGCCAGAAAACAATTCAGCATTACGCAAGCTGGCAGAAGTGTTCTGATTAAAGATTGCTTCTTCCAATCTTTCTACTATAGGACAATAAAACTAAAGCATATAGTGGAAGTAGAATGGGTGCCATATGATAACACTTTAGGAAAATGAAAATGTAAAAACCTCAGTCAGAAATTAAGATGTGCTTCTGTAAAACTGCAGCCAGTATCCAAGCTCTGCTGCCTCCCTTCCATCTCTTCCACCTCTATCACCCAAGACAATAAGAACAGGCTCTCCTGTTCCACCTCTACCTCAGCTTCCCACAGTGAAGACAGCACAGAAGAACTTTATGATAACCTACTTTCATTTAATGAACAGTAAAGATATATTATCTTCATGATTTTCTGGTTTTTTTCTCTCTCTTTTGAATTCAGTGGATTCCTGTGCAGGTTTTTTGCATGGATATATTGTAATGGTGAGATTTAAGCTTCTGCTAAACTGATCACCCAAGCAGGGAGGATGGTGCCCACTAAGCAGTTTTTCAATGCTTGGCTCCCTCCCTCCCTCTTCACCAGTCCTCAGTGTTTGCTATTCTCATCTTGATGTCTGGGTGTTCCCAGTATTTAGCCCCCAGTTATATGTGAGAACATGCCGTATTTGGTTTTATCTTTCTGGGTAATTTGTTTACATTACTGTAAAAATGCAATTTATAATACACATACAAAATATGTTAGTGGGCTGTTTGTGTAGGATCTACATGTAGAATCAATGCCACTTCATCTCTCTGGGTATCTTCGCTCTCTTACGTAAAGAAATACTTATAGGTAATTATGAAACATTTATTGCACACCAAAACTCTCTTGTTTCTGTTCCCTCGATAGAACAAAACAGACAAAAGTCAAAGCAACCCCTTGACTTATAAAATCTTACAAGTTATCATCTGAACAAATTGACTCAGTAAAAATCAATAAAATCAAGTGTGTCGATTTTACAAAGTGTCTTCAATGGTATTCTCCAGTTGAAAACAAACATATGGAAAGTACTCATTGAAATGTAACTAGGCCAGTCTCCGTGGCTCAGCCTGTAATCCCAGCACTTTAGAAGACTGAGGTGAGTTGATTGCCTGAGCTGGAAAGTTTGCAAACAGCCGTGGCAAATTGTTAAGATCACGTCTCTACGATAAATAAAACTATTAGCAGGGCATTGTGGCATTTGCCTGTAGTTCCAGCTACTTGGAAGACTGAGGCAGAAGTATCACCTGAGCCCAGCATTAGAGGCTGCAGTGGCCAGGACCATGCCACTGCCCTCCAGCCTGGGTGACAGAGTGAGACTCCAACTAAAAAAAATTTCTTGAAATTTCTAAGTAGGCTAAATAATGAACAGTGTATGAACCAGAAATAGTGTATGGCCTGATGGACTGAGTGAGTCATCGTGAGTTCTCCCAGACTTGGAGCCTGCTCATGACATGGCACAGAAAGAAGCAAAAGAGTGGTGAACATTTTCCTGCCTATTCCTTTCTCTGACCATGGCACTCTGTGAACAATTGGATGGCATTATTTGCCAGAAAGGACCCAGCACTGGCCAGTAGGAGGTGCCCAAGGTGGGAACAGGGTGCAGGCACTGATCCTTCCTGGGGTATCTTTTCCAGCCTGCATCCCACCACAGTGCCTACATATAACAGCACCTTCTGAAGCTGTCCCTGTTTCACCTGCAGCATTTCTTTCAGGAGTTTCTCCTGGGCCTGGGTTCTGTATGACAACATGGTGCTGAGGCTCCTTCAGACCTCCAGAGCTCAACTGAGATGGATAGAGGGTGATCTGTCCCTGAGGTTAAGTCCAACACCAACTCCACTCCCATTTCACCTTCTGGGTTAATGAAGAGTTGAGTACACAGGCCCCATTAACTCATCCCTCTGGGCTTTTCTCCCCTTTCTCTACTCTAAAAAACTACTGGAAACAGCTCAAGTGGGCCCCAGGGCAACCGTTTACCTTGAGTTTGTGGAACTCATCTCAGAGACAGGGCAAGAGATGAGGACTAGACCCCTCTAAGTCCCTCTGCCACACTCTCCTGCACCTGCCTTTGGAGCTACCTGAAAGACATCAGAGAGGTCACAGTGATCTCTGCAAGCTGATGCCAACAGCCCCAGAAAGCAGGTAATTGTTCAATTCCAAACACATCCTCCCTCGTGGGTGGCAGGACAACATGCCCTGAACAAGGGAGTGGAGAAAATTAATGTCCCAGGCCCAGGAAGAATTTGAGAGAGACCCAGTTGGGACCACAGTCCAGACCCAGAACTCAGATTTTAGTTGAGTGTGGAAATACTCAGTCTTCCCATGGTGTGGAGTCACAGCCCTGTGCAGAGTCACAGCCCCAGAGGGCAGGGGACATAGTGCCTGGGAGCCTCACCACACAGTGGAGACAATTTCATGTTATGGTGGCAACAGAGCTTGGGTAACACTGAAGGCCTCTCCCACCTGAGTTCTTTATGAGTCCTGAAGGTGAGGGAGAGTAACCCTGTGGTGAGGACATGAGGCAGGGACCCCCAAGCCAGTCTGAACACCAGGACACCCATCACTGGGTCCTGAGGTGCCACAACAGCAACCATGCACCAGGCTGCAAACACCCCTAGTTCTGGCATCGGTTTCCTGCATGGGTGTCTTTAGTGTTAAAACAGGGTGCCATACAGAAAACCTGAGAATTCCAGGGACCAGAGTTCATGGGGCCTGCCCTGTGAGGGCCAGATGAGTGCAGTGAACAAACTGATCTAGTCTGAAGGCATCCACCAACTTGGAGACCTTCTCCAAGATAGACAGCCTGGCTCTTTCCAGCCCAGCAGTTCAGCTCTAGAAAAGCATGGAGTAGGCACAGTGCACTGGTCCATGCCTGTAATCTCAGCACTTTTGTTGGCCGAGGTGAAAGAATTGCCTGAGCCCATAGGTTGGAGACCAGCCTGGGCACCTTGGTGAGTTCATCCCTACAATAAATAAAAATTTGGCTGGCTGTGGTGGCATGTGCCTGTAGTTACAGTTATTTGAAAGGCTGAGGTGGAATGATCACCTGATTCTAGCAGGTGGAGGCTGTGGTGGCCATGAACATCACTGCACTCCAGCCTGGGTGACAGAGTGAGACTGCAAGTCAAAAAAAATGTGGTAGTGCCCCTCCATCAGGAGTCCTCCCCCAATATGTCCTGGATAGACTGATTCCAAAGCTGAGGCACAGCCGGGCCCAGTGCCTCAGCCTGTAATACCGCACTTTGGGAGGCTGAGGTGAGTGGATTGCCTGAGCTTGTGGGTTTGAGACCCACCTGGGCAACTTGGTGAGACCTTATCTCTACAATAAAATAAATAAAAATCAGCCTGACATGGTAGCATGTGTCATTAATTTGGGCTAGTCAGAAGGCTGCGGTGGAAGGATCACTGAAGCCCAGCAGGTTGAGGCTGCAGTGGCCTGGAGTGGCCACCGCACTCCAGTCTGGGTGACAGAGTGGACATCAATTC
>NW_007255484.1:5124-9172 GCF_000164805.1 Carlito syrichta
TTCATTGAAAACAAAATGCTTAGCTGGTAAAATTTTCACAGAGATCCAAAATAAACATATCATGAGAATTAACATGAGAAATATAAGTCTTCATTTTCCACAGGGCCATCTGAAGTTCCTCCGCCTTCCCTTCCATGAGGCTTTGCCAATTCCATGGTTTTCACCAGTGGCTATGCCTGCCTGGTGAAGTGGGTACACTTCAGGCAGCTTCGGAACTGGCACCTGTAAGATTATGGCTCCTGACACCCACCTACTGCGGTAGCTGTTCTGTCCTCTCAGTAAATCCTGCTCACTAAAAATAACAACAATGTATTGTTGCCCACACCTTAAAAACCATCTAGTTTTGATTCACTAATACTGAGCTAAGGACCTAAAATCTTAACATTCTTCTGAAATGTTCTAAAGGTTCTGTTGAAAAACAATATTTGGGATTAATTTTCTAAAATCTTGTGTAGTGTTTTCTTTCCTGAGCACAAAACCATAATAAAAAAATATTGATTAATTAAAAAAAGTCATTTCAGAAATATGGATACTTTGGTGGATAACAAATTTGGAGTGTTGATGAAAGACTTTCACACTCTTGTTACATATGTAATGGTTATTTGCAGCTGAGTACTCTATCTGCAGTTCACCCTCATGCATACTTTCCCAAGTTTTTTTTAAGTGTAAGTTCTTAAGGTCAAATTTTTCATATTTTTCCATTGGCACGTTTGTGAGTGAGTCTTCTATGCTCTTCTCTGGCAAAAGACCCTCAATGTAATGAGAAGTCACAGCTGAAAATCATGAAAATGAAAATGTATTCAACCTAATAGACTCAGGTGAATATCCTTTAAAAATCAAACATAATATTATACCATGCTAAGGACATAAATACGATAGTACAAATCCCAATTTCCACTCTTTCATAAATATATGTATTTTAAGAAAATACTTACCACGTTGCTTATGTGAGACTCAAAAACAACTAAGACTGCAGAATTCCTCAGTGAGCACATTGTTAAAACGAGTTACATGGAAGAGGAAGTTTAAACATAATCTCTCTTTTTCACATTACAGCATGATGCAATCAGATGAACATTCTAACTCATTATTTCTTCCTCAGGGAATAAACAGAAGAGTGGAGCTTGAGTTCACATCTGCCCTTTGGGTGTTTACCCAAAGGCTGGTTTCTGTCCCAACTTACAGAGAAGACACATCCTAAGAACAGGAATGAAAGGCTCCCAGAATCTCGTGATTAGTGTCACATTAACCTAGACAAAGCAACTTTATAAACATTATGAGGTGTATATCTTTGAATTTCAAATACCCCAATTCAAAGAAAGTATGCCAAAGCATAGAAAGAATCAGGATAAATGACTCAATTAAAGGCACAACAATAATTTGTGGAGGTGCAAATTACAAAAAAGTAAGAGAAATTTTCAAATGAAATGAAAAATAGAAAAACCAACTACTTTATTGAACTCAAACTAGGATAAATACAAACATACAGTCAGACAAGCTATTATCAAAGTTTTGTGCTAACTAATCCCAGTACTGAGGAGACTGAAGGGGAGTGATCACCTTCAAGAAGCTTAAGGCTGTAGGGAGTATTATATCAGCTGCCACACTTCTGCCTGGGTGACAGAGAACATGGCTAATAAAGCAAAAGCATAAAAAGAATTTGGGAAACATCCTTGATATTGATATTGGTCTCAGTAATAATTTTTTTTATGACTACAGGAACAAAATTAAATATAAAGAAGTTGGAGGGCAGGCTCGGTGGCACAGCCTGTAATCCCAGCACTTTGGGAGGTCAAGGTGAGTGGATTGCCTGGGTCCACGGGTTCAATACCCACCTGGGCAACTTGGTAAAACCTCATCTCTACAATAACTCAAAAATTAGCTGGTCATGGTAGCATGTGCCTGTAGTTCCAGCAACCTGGAAGGCTGAGGTGGCAGGATCACTGGAGCCCAGCATGTCAAGGCTGCAGTGTCCGGGAGCATACCACCACTCCAGTCTGGGTGACAGTGAGACTCCAACTCAAAATAAAAAAAAAGAAGTTAGAGACATCAAACTGAAAAGCTTCTGCATTGTAAAGGGAAATGGAAGAAGGTGAATAGGATAAGAGAAAACATCTGCAAACCATATACTAGATGAAATGTTAATATCCAAAATATACAAGAAAATTATCCAAATGAGGCATAAACAAGAAAAGGATAATCACTTGAATAAAATAAGCGGAACAATGAACAGTTATTTATCCAATGAGGACATACAAATTGCCAGCAGGTACCTGAAAAAACACTGGACATCACCAAGAGAGCCATTTTCAAATAAACACAATGATGATATATTATCTCACACCTGTTAGTATAGCTAATATCAACCAGAAGAGAACATTTGATAAGGATGTAAAAAAAAAGAAATCCTGTATACTTTTGGTGAATTTAAAATTGGTAGAGTCATATAAAAATCATTATCAACATTCTTTTAAAAATGAAACTAGACCAGACTCGGTGGCTCATTATGTAATCCTAGCACTTTGGGAGGCCAAGGTGCGTGGATTGCTGAGCCCGCGGGTTCGAGACCCACCTGGGCAACTTTGTGAGACCTCGTCTCTATAATAAATCAAAAACTAGCCAGGCATGGTAGTGCATGCCTGTAGTTCTGGTTACTTGGGAGGCAGAGACAGAAGAATCGCCAGAGCCCAGCAAGTTGAGGCTGTAGTGGCTGGGAACGTGCCAAGCTTGACAACAAAAAATAACATATATATATGTTAAAATTAAAGAATTCTGCAATTTTAACCTTATGGATGACATTGTAAGACATTATGTTAACTGAAGTGAGCCAGGCACACACACACAAATACTGTGTGAGGTTGGGTACAGTGGCTCAATTCTGTAATCCCAGAACATTGGAAGGCTGAGTTGCCTGAGCTCAGGTTCAAGAGCAGTCTGGGCACCTTGGTGAGACATCGTATCTATGATAAATTAAAAAATAAGCTTGGCATGGCAGCACGTGCCTGTAGTAGCAGCTACTTGAAAGGCTAATATGGAAGAATTGCCTGAGCCCAGCAATGAGGCTGTGGTGGTCATTAGCATGCCACTTCACTCCAGCCTGCATGACAGAGTGAGACTTCAACTTGGGGAAAAAAACTAAGGTATCTTAGTGACTTATAGTTAATAATGATGTCTCGTATACTTAGAAAATTTACTAAAATAGAAGACGTGTTTTCCTTACAAAACATATGTCAACTATATTAGATGATTGAAATGTTCATTAATATAATTTTAATCATCATTTCACAATGCATAGACACATCAAATTATTACATTACTCACAACATATGGCTATATATTTTTATTTATGTATAAATAATCAGATGTTAATTACACATACATAAACACTGATATGTGCATGTTTGTATATATACATATATGTAAGCTACCCCTATGCTTCGTACTACAGAAAAGAAAATTAGAAAATAAGAGTTATTAAGACACAAGGTAACGTGGGAGTTTAATTCATGTTTACCAATCCTCTATGCAACATAGTATACTTAAACATTAGGATATATAGATAAATTACCAGTTTTAGATCATACTAAAAGTAAAATTAAAGTAAAATAAGATTTCTTTTGTTAAGAGAGATAGCTTGAGTTCTGGTAGAAGTGTGGAGTACGAATTTAAATAAAATCATTGGAAATCTCCTAGTATAGAAAATCATAGAGTAGAAAACATGTAACATGTGTCTAGAGAGTTCTTAAAATCCCTCAGATAACAAAAACACTATTCTCATATACATTCAAACATGATGCAAAAAGAAAACATAAAAAATAGTTTCACATGGATTTCCAAATAAAAAAGCAGGTATTTGCACATCTCCAAAGCATCAGAAAGGTAGTAAGATCGTGCTGTCCCTAACAAACAATTAAGTGGACTTTGATTTCCTCTGTAAACTTGAAAGATCATTGAAGAAGCAGAGTTTTTGGAGAATTTCAGAACGTGAAATAACAGATGTTCCTTTGAGACAGCAAGAGAAAAAAATCCCAGGCTTCTCAGAAACCAT
>NW_007255485.1:0-554 GCF_000164805.1 Carlito syrichta
CAATCCTCTCTATTCCATTCCTTCCATTTTATTCCACCCCTTTCCATTCCACTCCAGTCCATTCCATCACGTTCCTTGCCTCTTCCATCAATTCCACTCTATTCTTCTCCTTTCTTATCCATTCCTCTCCCCTCCTTTCCTTTCCTCTCTTTCCATTCTATTCCATGAAATATTTTTCATTCCATTCCATTCCTCTCTATTCTATTCCTCTCCATTCCATTCGTCTACAAACCATTCGATTCCATTCCTTTCCTTTCCATTCCATTCCTCTCTATTCTATTCCTTTCTATTCCATTTGTCTCCATTCCTTTCCATTCCATTTCACTCCTCTCCATTCCTTTCCATTCCATTCCTCTCCATTCCATTCCATTCCATTCCAATCCATTGCTCTCCATTCGATTGCATTGCTTTACATTTCATTCCATTCAATTACACTCCTCACCATTTCATTTCATTCCTTTGATTTCCATTTCTCTCCACTCCATTCCATTCCATTCCTTTCTTATCCATTGCATTCCACTCCATTCCACTCCATTCCATTCCATTCTTCCACT
>NW_007255485.1:1660-2392 GCF_000164805.1 Carlito syrichta
GACACCATTCCATTCCATTCCTCTCCATTCCATTCTTTTCCATCAATTCCTTTCAGCTCCATTCCACTTCAATACATTCCATTGCATTCCACGCATTCCTTTTCAGAACATTCAATTCCATTCCATACTTCTCTATTCCATTCCTTCCATTCTATTCCACCCCATTCCATTCAACTCCAGTCCATTCCATTCCGTTCCTTTCCTCTTCCATCCATTCCACTTTCTTCTTCTCCATTCCTTTCCATTCCTCTCCCTTCCATTCCTTTCCTCCATTTCCATTCCATTCATATAATATTCTCCATTACACTTCATTCCATTCCTCTATATTCATCATTACATTCCATTAAATTCCATTTCATTTTTCTCCAATCCAATCCTCTACTTTCCTTTCCATTCCATTCCATTCCATTACTTTCCACTCCATTCCTCTCATTTCCATTCAATTCTCTTCCTCTCCATTCCATTCCATTCCGCTCCATTCCATTACATTCCTCACTATTTCATTCCATTCCATTCAATAATATTCCATTACATTACATTTCACTCCATACAATTTCATTCCATTTCATTCCTCTCCATTCCATTCCATTCCTTTCACTTCATTCCATTACATTCCATTCAATTCCATCCCTCTCTATTCAATTGCATTCCTTTACTTTCCATTCCATACAGTTACACTCCTCCCCATTCCATTTCATTCCCTTGATTTCCATTTCTCTCCATTCCATTCCA
>NW_007255485.1:2707-3717 GCF_000164805.1 Carlito syrichta
CTCTTTATTCCTCTCCAATCTTTTCCTCTCCATTACCCTATATTGCATTCTATTCCATTACATTCCAGTCCATTCCATTCCATTCCTCCCCATTCTATTCTATTCCATTCCATTCCTCTCCATTCTATTCCATTACACTCCACTCCATTCAATTCCAATCCTTTCCATTACCCTCCATTCCATTCCTCTCCATTATTCCATTCCTCCCTGATCCATTCCTTTCCATTGCATTTTCTGCCACTCCAATCCATTCCAATTCATTCCTTTCCATTCCATTTCATTCCTTTCCATGCCATTCCATTCCAGTCCATTGCATTGAATTCCATTCCATTCCATTCCTACCCCTTTATTTGAATTCCTTTCCATCCATTCTTTTCCATTCCATTCGCCCATTCCCCTCGATTCCATTCCATTCCACTCCACTCAATTCATTTCACACCATTCCAGTCCATTTCATTCCGCTCCAATCCATTCCATTCCATTCCTGTCTATAGCTGTCCATTTTTCTGTATTCCATTGCATTCCTCTCCATAATTTCCTCTCCATTACATTACCCTCTATTCCATTTCTCTCCATTTTATTCCATTCCTGTTTTTTCCATTCCATTCTATTCCACTCCATTCCATACCAGTACACTGCTCTACGTTCTATTCCATTCCATTCCATTCCATTCCATTCCATTCCATTCCATTCCATTCCATTCTTCACGCTTCCATTTCTCTTCATTCCATTTTCCTCCATTCCATAACATTCCATTAAATTATATTCCTTTCTTCTCCAACCCATTCCTCTCCATTGCTTTCCATTCCATTCCATTCCATTACTTAACATTCCATTCATCTCCATTCAATTCAATTCTCTTCCTCTCCATTCCATTCCATTCGTCTCTATTCCATTCCATTCCTCTCTGTTTCATTCCATTCCATTCCATTCTGCACCATTCCATTCCATTACATTTCACTCCATACCATTTCATTGCATTCCATTTGTCTCCATTCCATTCCATTCCA
>NW_007255485.1:4916-5917 GCF_000164805.1 Carlito syrichta
CCATTCCTTTCCATTCCATTCCTCTCCATTCCATTTCATTCCAATCCATTCCTCTCAATTCAATTGCATTGCTTTACATTCCATTCCATTCAGTTACACTCCTCACCATTCCATTTCATTCCCTTGATTTCCATTTCTCTCCACTCCATTCCATTCCATTCTATTCCTATCCATTCTATTCCACTCCATTCCACTCCATTTTTACACTTCCATACAATTCAATTCCATTCCTCACCATTGAATTGCATTCCCTTCCATCCATTCTTTTCCATTCCGTTCCTCTCCATTCCATTCAATTCCTTTCAACTCCAATCCGCTGCGTTCCATTCCATTGCATTCCACGCAGTCCATTCCACACCATTCCATTCCATTTCAGTCCTCTCTATTCCATTCCTTCCATTCTATACCACCCCATTCCATTCCACTCCAATCCTTTCCATTCCGTTCCTTTCCTCTTCCATGCATTCCACTCCATTCTTCTCAATTCCATTCCATTCCTCTCCATTCCATTCCTTTCCTCCCTTTCCATTTCATTCCATATAATTTTCTCCATTCCATTCAATTCCTCTCTTCTATTCCTCTCTATTCCGTTCTTCTCCACACAATTCTATTCCATTCCATTCCATTCCATTCCTATCTATTCCATTACACTCCTTTATACACCATTGCATTCCATTTCTCTACATTATTTTCTTCCATACAATTCTTTCTTTCCATACATTCTTTCCTTCCATACAATTCCAATCCACCTCATGTCATTCTTTTCCTCTCTATTCCATTCTTCTCCATTCCATTCCATTGCATTCAATTCCTTTAATATTCATAAAATTCCATTCCAACCCGTTTCACTCCACTTCATTCCTTTACACTCTATTCCATTCCATCCCATCCTCTACATTTCAATCAGGTCCATTCCACTCCATTCCATGTCACTCCACTTGATTCCAATCCATTCTCTTCCATTCAAATCCTCTCCATTCCATTCTTTTCCACACTATTCC
>NW_007255485.1:7233-7832 GCF_000164805.1 Carlito syrichta
CTTTCCATTCCATTCCTCTCCATTCCATTCAATTCCTTTCAACTCCAATCCACTGCATTCAATTCCATTGCATTCCACGGAATCCATTCCACACCATTCCATTCCATTTCATTCCTCTCTATTCCATTCCTTCCATTCTATTCCACCCCATTCCATTCCACTCCAGTCCATTCCATTCCATTCTTTTCCTCTTCCATGCATTCCACTCCATTCTTCTCCATTCCATTCCATTCCTCTTCATTCCATTCCTTTCCTCCCTTTCTATTCCATTCCATATAATTTTCTCCATTCCATTCCATTCCTCTCTTCTATTCCTCTCTATTCCGTTCGTCTCCACACAATTCCATTCTATTCCATTCCATTCCATTCCATTCCTATCTATTCCATTGTCCTCCTTTCTACACCATTGCATTCCATTTCTCTACATTATTTCCTTCCATACACTTCTGTCCTTCCATACATTCTTTCCTTCCATACAATTCCAATCCACCTCATGTCATTCTTTTCCTCTCTATTCCATTCTTCTCCATTCCATTCCACTGCATTCAATTTCTTTAATCTTCATTAAATTCCATTCCAGCCCGTTTCACTCCACTTCA
>NW_007255486.1:0-3655 GCF_000164805.1 Carlito syrichta
TTTTATTACTGATTCAAGCATGTTACTCACTAGTGGTCTGTTCAAGTTTTCTATTTCTTCATGGTTCAAGCTTCATAGATGGTATGTATCCAATAATTTAACCATTTTTAATAGGTTTTCCAATTTGTTGGTATATAGTTGTTTATAACATCTGTAACAAACTTTTGCATGTCCCTGGTATCAACTGTAATTTCTAGTACATCTTTGATTTTATACCACTGGATCTTCTTTTTTCTTAGTCTACTAAATGTTTGATTTTATCTTTTCAAAAATATCTTTCCATTTTGTTGATTTTATTTTTTTAGACTCAATTTTATTTTGTTTGTTCTGAACTTTATTTTTTTCTTCCTATAATTTTGAGTTTTGTTTGTTCATACTTTTCTAGTTCCTTGAGGTGCATTATTATTTGAAATCTTTCTACTTTTTAATATAAGCATTTGTTTCTATAAACTTTCTTAGTGCTACTTGCTATTTATCATAGTTCTTTATATATTGCGTTTCCATTTTTGTTTCAAGAAATTTTTTAGTTTTTAATTGTTTTATTGACCCATTAGCGGTTCAAGATTATCTTCCGTTTGTACAGTTTCCAAAGTTTCTCATATTATTGATTTATGCTTTTGTTCCACTGTGGTCAGATAACATACTTGATATGATTTCAATTTTTACAAGTTTGTTGAGACTTGTTTTGTAGCCTAACATATGATCTATCCTGGAGAATGTTTCAGGTGCTAATGTGAAGAATATATACACATTCTCCAGCTGTTGAATAAAATGTTCTGTACAAGTTAGGTTATTTGATCTTGAGTGTATTTTAACTCCAATGTTTCTTCACTTATTTTGTTTGGATGATCTGTTCTTTGATGAAACTGGGGTGTTAAAGTCTCCTACTATTATTGTCTTGCAGGCTCTCTCTCCCTTTGGTTCCAATAATATTTGCTTTATATATTTGGGTGCTCTGGTGTTGGTTGCATATATGTCTACAATTGTTACATCCTTTTGCTGAATTAACCCCTTTATCATTATATAATGACCTCCTTTGTCTCTTTTTAGCATTTTTTAATTAAAGTCTATTTATCTGATATAACGACTCCTACTTTCCATGTGCAGGGAATATTGTTTTTCATTCTCTTCTTTCAAATTGGTGTCCCTACTGGTGAGGTAAGTCTTTTGTAGGCAGCATTTAGTTAGGTCCGAGTAGTGGTTGTTTTTTTTAACCCATTTAATCAATATATATCTTTAACTGGAAAATTTAATCCATTTATACTCAAGTTTATTGTTGATAAGTATGGACTTTCTCCTGCCATTTTTAAGTTGTTTTCTAGTTGTTTTGAAGAGTCTTTGTTTCTTCCTTCCTGCTTTCTTTGTGATTTGATCACTCTTCTTAATGGTATCTTTTGTGTATCTATTACAGGCTTATGCTTTGTAGTTACCCTGAGGCTTACATAAAACACGTTGTACTTATGACAGGTTAATTTAAGCTGATAACAGCTTAATTGTGATCACATGTCTCCACTCTTACTTCCTCTCCTTCCATGTTTTATGTTTTTGATGTCACACTTTACATCTTTTGTAACAATAAATATTAGTAATTTAATATAAAATAATAAAAAGAATACCCCCCCAGTAGCTCAGGTCTTTTCTGCCCTTTCAGAGAGGGACTTGTAAACATTTACAGGTCTCACGCCACAGCCAGGGACAGGAAGAACTGTGGCCAGTCTCAAGAGACCCTGCCAGGCCTTACTGGTAAGACTTATCTGTTCCTCACCAACAGGGGAAACTTAAAAACATTTTCAGGTGCCTCTAATTACAGGCACTGCTGTGAACTAGGGTGGGAAATAGGGTACCATCCCTGGCCTTCACTCTACAGCCAGCAGCAATGCTTTCCCCTAGGCCAAGAGTCTTAGGAAAGTTTTCAGAGGATCTTTGAGTCAACCAGTTGCATGCAAAAAGGTGCCCTCCTCAGACCTTCATACCTGGCCTCACATGATAGCAGCATCCAAGGCCTTCCTAACTGATGGTTCCCATCCATGTTCTCCCCAATTCCATGGCCCATCTGAATGTGTCCTGGCCTCCAAGGAGAGGCTTTCAAACAATTTTGCAGGGTGCCTTCTATGACCAATCCCCACTCAGTCCACCAGGTGGCCTCAATGACTAGTTAGGGAATGTCTCACCTGCCTGATTAGGAATGAGAAACATTTAGGGGAATGCTGTATACAACTGTACCCATGCAAAACTGCAATCTTGTCAGGGAACCTTCCTAAGGGCTCCCCATCCAGCTTTGACTAATCCCCACCACTGTAAGGGAAATGAGAAACTTCTTGGAGGGATTAATTGTATTTTTGTTGTCATTTAGTTCAAAGTATTTGTATTACTATCCCTTGAGATTTATTCTTGACCCTTGTTATTTATTACAGAAATGTGTTAATAGCAACATATTTTTAGATTTTTTCCAGCTATAGTTCCATTAATGATTTGTAGTCAGGTTCCACTGTTTTCTGAATGCATACATTGTGCATTTTCAATGTGTTAAGGTATGTTTTATGGCCCAGAATGTGGCCAATTTTGCTGAATGTTCCATGTGAGCTTGTAAATGGTATGTATTCTGCTGTTGTTGGACTAAGCAGTCTATACATGTTAATTATATCCAATTGTTTGATGGTACTATTTAGTTCAACTATGTTCTTCTTTTTTTTTTTTTTTTTGAGTTGGAGTCTCACTCTGTCACCCAGACTGGAGTGCAGTGGCCGCTCCCGGCCACCGCAGCCTCGACCTGCTGGGCTCCGGCGATCCTTCCGCCTCAGCCTTCCGAGTAGCCGGAATTACAGGTGTGCACTACCACGCCCAGTTAATTTTTGATTTTATTGTAGAGATGAGGTCTCGCCTGCCCAGGCGGGTCTTGAACCCATGGGCTCAGGCAATCCACTCACCTCAGCCTCCCAAAGGAACAGATTACAGGCTGAGCCACCAAGCCCGGCTTAACTATGTTCCTATTGATTTTCTGCCTACTGGATCTGTCCATTTCTGCTAGAAGGTGTTGAAGTTTCAACTGTGATAGTGGATTCATCTATTTCTTCTTGCAGAAAGAATGTATATACTTAAATTGGAGACAAATTAGAATTTTTGTCTCATGTATTTCAATGCACTGCTGTTAGGCACATACACAGTAAAAAGTGTTATATTTATTTACCTGGAGAATTTACTTTTGTTGTTATGTGATGCTTAATTATTAATTCCTAATTCCTAACTGTTTTCCTCACTCTCTGAAGTCTGCTCTATCTGAAACCAATATAGCTACCCCAGTTCTATTTTAATGTTAATACTATATCTTTGTCTATTGCTATTTCAATCTTTTTTGTCTTTCCACTTAAAGTGAACTTCTTGTGGATAACACATAGTTAAGTCTTATTATTATTATTATCCACTCAGACACCCTCAGTCTTATTGGCATACATAGACCATTGACATTTAAGATGATTATAGATAGAGTTGGATTAATATTTACCATATTTGCTATTGTTTTCCATTTGTTGTCCTTGTTCTTTTTCCCTCTTTTTGTTTTCTACTCTTTTCCTGTCTTTTCTGGTTTCAATGGAGCATTTTATATTATTCTAATTTGTCTCCAGTTTAAGTATATAAATTCTTTCTTTTTACTTTT
>NW_007255487.1:0-457 GCF_000164805.1 Carlito syrichta
AATCGAATGAAGAGAAATTGCCAAGAATGGAGAGGAATGGAATTGAATGGAGAAGAAAGGAATGAAAGGGAATAGTTTGGAATGGAATGGAGAGGTATGGAATAGACAGAAATGGAATGAAATGGAATGGAATGGAGAGGAAATGAATGGAATGGAATGGAGACAAATGATATAGAAATGACGGGAATAGAATGGATAAGAATGGAATAAAATGGGGAGGAATGGATTGGAGTGGAACGGAATGGTATGGAATGGAATGGAATGGAGTGGAATGAAATGGAATCGATGTAGTGGTATGAAATGAAATAGAATGGAATGGAAATGAAATGGAGAGGAATGCAATAGAATGGAAATGAATGAAGTGGAATGGGATGGAATGGAAAGGAGAGGAATGGAATGGAGAGGATTGGAATGTAATGGATGGAGTGGAATGCGTTACAGTTGAATGGAATTACAT
>NW_007255487.1:2183-2655 GCF_000164805.1 Carlito syrichta
GAAGGGAGAGGCATGGAATGAAGAGGAATGGAATGGAATATAATGCAGTGGAATGAAATGTAATGGAGAGGAATGGAATAGAATGGACAGAAATGGAATGGAATGAAGAGGAATGGAATGCAGAGGAATGGAATGAAATGGAGAGGAATGGAATGGAGAGGAAAGGAATGGAACGGAGAGTAAAGGAATGGAGAGAAATGGAATGGAATGGAATGGAATGGAGTGGAGAGGAATAGAAAAGAGAGGATTGGAATGTAATAGAATGGAGAGGAATGGATTATACTTGAATGTAAAAGACTGGAATGGAGTGGAATGGAGAGGATTTGAACGGAAAAAAATGGAATTGTGAGGAATATACTAGAATGGTGTTGAAAGGAACGGAATGGAATGGAATGGAAAGCAATGGAGAGAAGAGAAATGAAATGGAGTGGAGTGGAAAGGAATGAAATGGAATTGAGAGGAATGAAATGGA
>NW_007255488.1:0-884 GCF_000164805.1 Carlito syrichta
GCTGGCTAGCCACCTACCTAGCTTGGGTAGCTAGCTAGTTAAGTCAGCTGGCTAGCCATCAGGTGTCTAGTTATGTCAGCTAGATAATTCAACTGGCTATTCACCTGTCTAGCTAGGTGGCTAGCAAGTTAATTCTGCAGGCTAGCCAGCTGGCTACTTTGTTAATTCAGCTAGTTAAGTCAAGTGGTTAGCCTGCTGGCTAGCTAGTTATCTAGGAAAATAATTCAGCTGGCTAGCCAGCTGGCTAGCTAGTTAATTCAGCTAGTTAAGTCAGCTGGCAAGCCAGCATGCTAGCTAGGTAGCTTGCTAGTTGTTTCATCTGTCTAGCCAGCTATCTAGATACTTTAGTGACCAACTTAAGTCAGCTGACTAGACAGCTGGCTAGGTAGGTAGCTTGCTAGTTGTCAGATCGCTAGACAGCTTGATAGCAAGATATTCACCTAGTTAATTCAGTTGGATAGCCAGCTGGCTAGCTAAGTAGCAAGCTAGTTGATTCAACTGACTAGAAAACAGGCCAGCTAGTTAAAACAGCTAGTTAAGTCTGCTGGCTTGCTAGCTGTCTAACTAGGTAGTGACCTAGTTAAGTCAGTTGGCTAACTGGATGGCTAGCTAATTAAGACAGCTAGTTAAGAAAGCTGGCTATCCAGATGGCTATAGAGGTAGAGAGCTAGATAAATCAGCTGGTTATCCAGCTGGATTACTAGTAATGCCAGCTAGTTTAGCCACCTGGTTGGCCAGCTGTCTAGTTTGACAATCAACTAATTAAGTCAGCTGGCTAACCAGCTGCCTAGCTATATAAGTCACCTCATTTAGTCAGGTGGCTAGCCAGCTAGATAGTTAGTTAAAAATCTAGTTAATTCAGATGGCTAGACAGCTGTCTGGCG
>NW_007255488.1:2324-2983 GCF_000164805.1 Carlito syrichta
AGGTCACCTGCTACTTTAGTCAGCTCACTAGCCAGCTGGCTACCTGGTTAAGTCAGCTAGCTGTCAGCTGGCTAGCCACTTGGATAGGTAGGTAGCTAGCTAATTAAGTCAGCTGACTAGCCGGATGGCCACCTAGTTAAGTCAGTGAGTTAAGTTAGTTGGCTAGATGGATGGCTAGCTATGTGGCTAGCTAGTTAAACCAGGTGGCTAGCCATATGGCTATCTAGTTAAGTCATCTAGTTAAGTCAGTTAGTCTTCTGGCTAGCTAGTTGGCTGACAAGTTAATCTGACTGGTTAGCAGGATTGTCATGTATATGGCCAGCTACTTAAGTCAGCTGGCTAGCCGGCTGACCAGTAGGGTGGCTGGCTAGTTAATTCGGCTGGCTATCCAACTTTCCAGCAGCAGACTGCCTATTTAAGCCAGTTGGCTAGCCAACTGGCCAGCACACTAGCTGGTTAGCTGACTCCCTAGCCAGCTAGCCACCCAGATAGCTATCTAGTTAAGCCAGATGGCTAGCACTCTAGCCAAACATGCAGCTAGCTACTTAAGTCAACTGGGTAGCCAGCTCTCCAGTTAACTTTCTAGTCAGCTAATAAAATCAGCTAGCTATCCAGCTAGCTAATTAAGTCAGCTAGCAACTCAGCTAACTATTCAACTA
>NW_007255488.1:4375-5222 GCF_000164805.1 Carlito syrichta
GCTATTTAAGAGAGCTGGCTAACCAACTGGCAAGGTAAGTAACTAGTTAGTTAAGTCAGTTTTCAATCCAGCAGGCTAGCTGTTCAAGTCAGGTAGTTAAGTCAACTGGCTAGCCTGTTGGCTAGGTAGGTATCTAGCTAGTTAAGAGAGTTGGCAAGCCAACTTGCTAGCTTAAGTCAGCTAGGTAAGTCAGGTGCCTAGCCAGCTTGCTAGATAGGTAGCCAGCTAGTTAAGTCAGCTGGATAGCCAGGTGACTAGCTGGTTAAGTCAGCTAGTTAAGTCAGCTGGAATCCAGCTAGCTAGTTAGTTAAGTCAGCACATTAAGTCAATTGGATATCCAACTGGTTAGTTAAAAAACTAGTTAAGGCAGATGACTATCCATCAGGCTAGCTAGTTATTTCAGCTAGTTAATTCAGCTGGTTAGCTAGGAAGCTAGCTATATAAGTCAGTTAGTTATATCAGCTAGCTAACTAGTTAAATCAGCTAGTTAAGTCAGCTTGCTAGCTAGATTGCTAGCTGGGTAGCTAGCTAATTAAGCCAGCTAGTTAAGCCTGTTGGCTAGCTAGGTTGCTGGCTGGTTAAGTCAGCTAGTTAAGTCAGCTTGCTAGCTAGTTAATTAGGCGAGCTAAGTCAGCTGGCTAGCCAGTTGCCTCTCTGAGTAGCTAGCTAGTTAAGTCAGCTGGCTAGCCAGTTAAACAGCTAATTAAGCAACCTAGTTTAGTCAACTCAGTAGCTAGCTGGTTAGGTAGGTAGCTAATTTGTCAAGTCTGCTGGCCAGCTAACTACATAGGTAGTTAGCTAGTTAACTCAGCTGTCTATCCAGCTGGCTAGCTAGGTAGCTAGGCAG
>NW_007255489.1:0-1147 GCF_000164805.1 Carlito syrichta
TGGAATGGAATAAAGAGGAATGGCATGGAATGGAATGCAAAGAATGGAAAGTTGGGGAATGAATAGGAATGGAATGGTGTGGAATGGAGAGGAAAGAATTTGGAATGGAATACAATGGAAAGGAATTCAAAGGAAGGAAATGGAATGAATGACGAAAAATGGAACAGAGAGGAACGGAATGGAATGGAATGGATTGGAGTGAATAGTAATGGAATGAAATGGAATGAATGCAGAGGAATGGAAAGGAATGCAATGGAGAGAAATGGAATGGAGAGGACTGAAAGGAATGGAATGGAATGGGGAGAATGGAATGCAGAGGTATGGAATGGAAAGGAAAGAATTGGAAAGGAATGGAATGGGATATAGAGGCATGGAGAGGAATGGAATTTAGAGGAATGAAGAGGAATAGAATGGAATAGAATGGAGAGATATTGTAGAGAATGGAATGAAATGATTGAAAGACCATGGGATGGTATGTACTGGAGAGGAGTGGAATGGTATTTAGAGGAATAGAAAGGAATGGAATCGAATGGATCGGAATGGAATGGAAAGGAATGGAGAGGAGTGGAAGGGAACAGAAAGAAATGGAATGGAAAGGAATGGATTGGAATCGAATGCAATGTTAAGGAATGGAATGGAAAGGAAAGGAATGGAAAGGAATTGAATGGAGTGGAATGAAATGGAATAGAAAGAAATGAAATGGAAAGGTATGGATTGGAATAGAAGGGAATGTTAAGGAATGGAGTGGAATGAAATGGAATGGAAAGGAATGGAAAGGAATTGAATGGAGTGGAATGAAATGGAGTGGAGTGGAATGGAATGGATTGTAATGGAACTGAATGTCAAGGAATGGAATGGAATGGAATGGAGTGAAATGGAAAAGAGAGGAATGGAATGGAATGGATGGAATGCAGTGGAATGGAATGGAGTGGAATGGAATGGAATTTACTAGAATGGATTGTACGGATTAGAATGGAATAGAATGGAGAGGAAGGGAATGCAATAGAATGGATAGAAATTGAAAGCAGAGGAATAGAATGGAATGGAGAGAAATGGAATGGAGAGGAATGGAAAGGAATGGAATGGTTTCAAATGAGGAAGAATGGAATAGAGAAGAATGGAATGGAATGGAATAAAGAGGAATGGC
>NW_007255489.1:1579-18003 GCF_000164805.1 Carlito syrichta
TGGAATGTAAAGGAATGGAATGGAATTGAACGGAATGGAATGGAGAGGAATGGAATGGAATGGAAAGGAATGGAATAGAATGGAATGTTTTGGAATGAAATGGAGTGGTATGGAATGGAATTAAATGGAATGGAATGGATTGGCATAGAATGGACTGGTGTCGAATGGAATGGAATGAAATGTAACTGAATGTGTAGGGATGGAATGGAATTGAATGTAGAGGAAGGGAATGCAGAGGAATGCAATGGAATGGAATGGAATGGAGAGGAATGGAATGGAATGGATTGGAATGGAATGGAATGGTGAGTAATGGAATTGAAAGGAGTGGAATGGATTGGAATGGTGCGGAATGGAATGAAATGGAGTGGAATGGAATGAAATGGAGTGGAATAGAATGTTGAGGAAACGAATGGAATGGAATGGAAAGGAAGGGAATAAAATGGAGGGGAATGCAATGGAATGGAATGGAATCGAAGGTAGAATAAACGGATGTAGAGGAATGAAATGGAATCGTAAAGACTGGATTGAAAATGAGAAGAATGGAAAGAAAGGAATGGAATGGATTGGAGTGAAATGGAACGGAAAGTAATGGAAAGGAATGGAATGTATTCGAATTGGGAAGAATGGAATTCTCAGGAATGGAATGGAATAAAATAGAGAGGAATGGAGTGGAATGGAATGCAATGGAATGGAATAAAGACGAATGGAATGGTGTGGAATGGAAAGGAATGAAATGGAATGGAACGAAATGGGTTAGAATGGAATGGAATGGAGTGGACTGGAATGAAATGAAGAGGAATAGAATAGAATAGAAAGAATTGGAATGGAAAGGTATCGAATATATGGAGAGGAATGGAAGGAGAGGAATGTTGACGAATGGAATGGAATGGAATGCATCGGAATGGAATGGAGTGGAATGGAACGGAAAGGAATGGAGAGGAGAGGAATGGAATAGAAAGAAATGGAATGGAAAGGAATGGATTGGAATCGAATGGAATGTTAAGGAATTGAATGGAATGGAAAGGAAAGGAATGGAAAGGAAATGAATGGAGTGGAATGAAATGGATTAAAAGAAATGAAATGGAAAGGAATGGATTGGAATAGAATGGAATGTTAAGGAATGGAATGGAATGGAAAGGAATGGAAAGGAATTGAATGGAGTGGAATGAAATGGAGTGGAGTGGAATGGAATGGATTGTAATGGAACTGAATGTCAAGGAATGGAATGGAATGGAATGAATGGAGTGTAATGGAAAGAGAGGAAGGGAATGAATTAGAATGGATAGAAATTGAAAGCAGAGGAATAGAATGGGATGGAGAGAAATGGAATGGAGAGGAATGGAAATGAGTGGAATGGATTCAAATGAGGAAGAATGGAATAGAGAAGAATGGAATGGAATGGAATAAAGAGGAATGGCATGGAATGGAATGCAAAGAATGGAAAGTTGGGGAATAAATAGGAATGGAATGGTGTGGAATGGAGAGGAAAGTATTTGGAGTGGAATACAATGGAAAGGAATTGAAAGGAAGGAAATGGAATAAATGAAGAAAAATGGAAAAGAGAGGAACGGAATGGAATAGAATCGATTGGAGTAGATTGTAATGAAAAGAAATGCAGAGGAATGGAAAGGAATGCAATGGAGAGAAATGGAATGGAAAGGAATGGAATGGAATGGAATGGAATGGGGAGAATGGAATGCAGAGATATGGAATGGAAAGGAAAGAATTCGAAAGGAATGGAATGGGATATAGAGGCATGGAGAGGAATGGAATGGAGAGGAATGGAGAGGAATAAAATGGAATAGAATGGAGAGATATTGTATAGAATGGAATGAAATGTCTTAAAGACAATGGGATGGTATGTACTGGAGAGGAATGGAATGGTATGTAGAGAAATGGAAAGGAGTGGTATGCATTGGAATGTAATGGAGAGGATTGTAATGAAATGCAATGGAATGGAATGTAAAGGAATGGAATGGAATGGAATGGAATGGAATGAAATGGAGTGAAATGAAATGGAGAGGATTGGAAAGGAATGGAATGGAAGAGAGAGGAATGGAATACAATGGCATAAAATGCAATGGAATGGAAAGGAGAGGAATGGAGAGGAATGGAATGGTGTGGAAAGAAGAGGAATGGAATGGAAGGAATGGCCTGGAGTAGAATGGAATGGTATGGAGTGGAATAGAATGGAATGGAGAGGAATGTAATGAAAAGGAATGCATTGGAATAATTGGAATGGATTATAGAGGAATGGAAATAAATGGAATGGAGTGGAATGGAGAGGAGTGGAATGTAATAGATTGGAGAGGAATGGTAGACAAAGGAATTGAAAGGAGTGCAATAGAAAGGAATAAAATGAATCTGAATGGGAAGGAATGGAGACGAATTGAATGGAATGGAATGTTGCGTAATGGAATGGAAAGTAATGTAAGGGAATGTAATGGAGTGGAATGGAATGGAGTGGAGTGGAATGGAATGGATTGGAATGGAACGGATTGTGCAGGGTTGGAATGGAATGGAGTGGAGAGGAATGGAATGGAGAGGAATGGAATGGAGAAGAATGGAAGATAATGGAATGAAATTGAGTGGAATGCAATGGAATATATGGAAAGAAATGAATGGAATGATGAGAAATGGAATGGAATGACATCTATTGGAGAGGAATGGAATGGGTAGGAATGGAATGGAAAGGATTGGAATGGAAAGGAATGAAATGAAAAGGAGAGGTATGGAATGGAATAGAGAGGGACGGAATGGAATGAAATGAAATGGAATGGAGAGGAAGGGGATTGAACAGAATGGAATGGAATGGAGAGGATTTCATTGGAATGGAATGAAATGGAATGAAATGGAATGAAATGGACTGGAGAGGAATGGAATTGAATGGAATGAAAGGGTATAGAATGGAAATGAATGGAATGAAAATTAGAGGAAAGGAATGGAATGGAAAGGAATGGAGAAAATGGAAAGGAATGGAATGGAATAGAATGGAATAGAATGCAAAGGAAAGAAATGGAACGGATTGGAATGGAATGGAGAGGAATGGGAAGCAATGGAATGCAGAGGAAAGGAAAGGAGATGAATGGAATGGCATGGAATGGAGAGAAATGGAATGGAGTGGAATGGAGAGGAATGGAAAGAAATGAATGGAATGAAGAGAAGTGGAATGGAATGGAATGAAATGGAATGGAATGGAAAGGATTGGAATGGAAAACAATGCAAAGGAACAGAATGGAATGGAATGGAATGGAAGGGAGAGGAATGGAATGGAATGGAAGGGATGGAAAAGGTATGGAATGGATGGAATGTAATGGAATGGAAAGGAATGGAATTGAATAGACATGAATTCAATGGAATGAAAAGGAAAAGAAAAAATTGAATGGAGAAGAAAGGATAAGAAAGAAACGGAAGAATGGAATGGAATGAAAAGAAATTGTATGGATTGGAATGGAATGGAGAGGAATGGGAGGTAATGGAATGGAGAAGAATGGAAAAGAGTGGAATGGAGTGGAATGGAATGGAATTGAATGTAATGGAATGGAGAGAAATGGAATGGAAGGAATGGAGAGGAATGGAAAGATATGAATGGAATGATGAGAAAAAGAATGGAATGGAATGAAATTTAAAGGATTGGAAAGGAAAAGAATAGAGAGGAACAGAATTGAAAGGAATGGAATGGAATAGAATGGAGAAGAATGGAATGTAATGGATGGCACGGAATTGGAATGGAAAGGAATGGAAAGAAATGAAATGGAATGGAGATGAATTGAATGGAATGAACAGGAATTGAATGAAATGGAATGGAGAGAATGGACTAGAAAGGAAAGGAATGGAATGGATTGAAATGTAGAAGAAAGGAATAGAATGGAATGGAATGCAGTGGAAAGGAGAGGAATGGAATGGAATGGAGAGTAATGGAATATAATGGAGAAGAATGGAATGCAATGGATTGGATCGGAATGGAAGATAATGGAATGGATTTCAAAGGAATGGAATGGAACGGAATGAATTGGAAGTGAATGGAATAGAATGGAGAGTAATGGAATGGAAAGGAATGAAATGGAAAGGAATGGAATGGAAAGGAGAGGAATGGAGTTGAATGGAATGGAAGTGAATATAATGGAGTGCAATAGAATGGAATGGAGAGGAATGGAATGTATTGGAGAGAAATGTATTAGAATGGAGAGGAATGGATGGAGAGGAAATGTGTAGAATGGAATTCAATGGATTGGAATGGAATAGAAACAAATGGGCTGGAAAGGAATGGATAGGAATGGAATGGAAGGGAATGGAATGGATTCGTTTAGAATGTCATGGAGTAGAGAGAAATTGAGAGGAATTGATTGGAGAGGAACGGATAGGAGTGGAATGGATTCTAATGGAGTGGAATTATGGAGTACTGTACAGGAATGGAAAGGGGAGGATTGTAGAAGAATGGAATGGAGTGGAATGGAATGGAATGGAGAGAAATCGAGAGGAATGAAATTGAGAGGAATGAAATGCAGTGAAAAGATTGGAATGAATTGCAATGGAATGGAATGGAATGGAAGGGAATGGATGGAATGGAGACAAATTTTGAGGAAGGGAATGGAGAGGAATGGAATGGAGGGGAATGTCATGAACGGATTAGAATGAATTGGAATGGAATGCAGGGAAATATAGCAGAATGGAGAGAAATGGATTGGAGAGGAATGCAATAGAATGCAATGGAGTGGAATGGAATGGAGTGGAGCGGTATGGAATGGAAAGGAATGGAATGGAATGGAAGGGAATGGCGACAAATGGAATAGAATGGAATGGATTGAAAAGGAATAAAATGGAAAGGTATGGAATGGAAGGGAATGGAGTGGAATGGAGTGGATTTCTGAGGAATTGAATGGAAAGGATTGGAATGGAGAGGAATGGAATGGAATGGAATGGAAGGGAAGGGAAAAGAAAGGAGTGGAAAAGAGTGTAATGGAGACTAATTGAATGGAATGGAGAGAAATGGAATGGAATGGAGAGGAATGGAATGAAGAGGAATGTATTAGAATGGAATGGAATGAACAGGAATAGTAACTAATGGAATGGAGTACAAAGGAATGGAATTGAATGGAATGGAAGGAGTGGAATTCAGAGGAATATAATGGAGAGGAAGAGAAAATAGGGGAATAGAATGGAATGGAAAATAGAGGAAAGGAAGAGAGAGAATACGAGAGGAATGGAATGGTGTGGAATGGAATGGAAGGCAGTGGAACTGAGAGAAAAGAAATGGAGAGGAATGGAATGGAGTGGAAAGGATTGGAATGGAAAGGAATGGAATATAGAGGAATGGAGGGCAATGAAATGGAAATTAGTGGAATGGATTGAAATAGAATGGAAAGGTATGGAATGGAAAGGAATGGAATATAGAGGGATGGATTAGAATGGAATGGAATGTGTTGGAATGGAATAGAATGGAATGGAGAGGAAACGAATGGAATGCAATGGAATGGAAAGCAATTCAGAAGAATGGAAAGGAGAATAATGGAAGAAGTGGAATGGAATGAATGGATTGGAATGGAATGGAACATACAGGAATGGAGAGGAAAGGAATATAGAGGAAGGGAATGGAAAGCAACAAGAGGAATGGAATGGATGGGAGTCGGAATATAGAGGAATGGAGGGCAATGAAATGGAATGTAGTGGAATGGATTGAAATAGAATGGAAAGGTATGGAATGGAAAGGAATGGAATATAGAGGGATGGATTAGAATGGAATGGAATGTGTTGGAATGGAATAGAATGGAATGGAGAAGAAACTAATGGAATGCAATGGAATGGAAAACAATGCAGAGGAATGGAAAGGAGAATAATGGAAGAAGTGGAATGGGATGAATGAATTGGAATGGAATGGAACATACAGGAATGGAGAGGAAAGGAATGTAGAGGAAGGGAATGGAAAGCAATGAGAGGAATGGAACGAATGGGAGTCGAAAGGAATGGAAGGGAGTAGAATGGAACGTGATGGCGACGAATGGATTTGATAGGAATGGAAAGCATTGGAGAGGAAAGGATTGAAATAAAATGGAATGGATTAAAAAGTGTTGAAATGGAATGTATTAGAATGGAATTGAAAGAAATGGAAAGGTGAGGAATGTAATGGAATGGATTGGAGTGGAATGGAAAGGAATGGAATGGAATGGAGTAGAATGGAAAGGAATGGCAAGGAATGGAATGGAATGGAATGGAATGAAATGAAATGGATAGGAATTGAATGGAATGGAATGGCGAGGACTGGAATGGAATGGAATGGAGAGGAATGGAATGGAGAGGAATGGAATGGAGAGGAATGGAATGGAAAGTAAAGGAAATGAGAGGAATGGAAGGGGAGGAATGGAGTAGAAAGGAATGGAATGGAAAGGATTGGAAAAGAATTGAATGGATGGGAATGGAATGGAATGTAGTTGAATTGAGGGGAATGCAATGGATAGGAAATGAAAGTAATGGAATGAATTGTAATGTAATGGAATTAGAAAAATGGAGAAGAATAAAATAGAGAGGATTGGAGAGGATTGGAATGGAGTGGAATGGTATGGAATGGAGAGGAATAGAGAGGAATGGTATGGTGAGCAATGGAATGAAGTGGAATGGATTAGAATGGAATGGAAGGGAATGGAATGGAAGGAAAGGGAATGTTATGAAATGGATGGGAATGTTGAGGAATGGAATGGAGAGGAATGGAATGGAGAGGAAAGGAATGGAATGGATAGGAATGGAGTGGAATGGAATACAACGGGATATTGTGGAATGGATAGAAATGAAATGGATTGAAATGGAATGGACTGCAATGGAGAATGGAATACAGTTGTGTGGAATTTAAGGGAATGCATCGGCGATGAATTGAATAGAAGTGAATGGAAAGAATGAAAAGAAAAGGAGAGGAATGGTATGGAATGGAAGGGCTATGAAACGGAAAGGATAGGAGAGGAAAGGAATGGAATGGAAGGGAATGGAATGGGGAGGAATTGTAGGGATGAAATGGAATGGAAAGGAGGTAAATGGAATGCACAGTAATGGAATGGAATTGAATGGAATGGAGATGAATGGAGCAGAATGGAGGGGAATGGTGTGGAATGGATTGCAGAGAAACGGAATGGGGAGAAATGTAAAGGAATGGAATGGAATGGAGATAGATGGAATTGAATGGATTGGAATTGAATGAAATGGAATGAAATGGAATTTTGAGGGTCAAAATGGGATGGAATGGAGAGTAATGGAAGAAAATGGAATGGAATGGAGAGGAATGGATTTGAATAGAATGCAATAGAATGGACAGGAATGAAAAGTAATGGAATGGAATGGAATTAAATGGAATGGAGAGGAATGGAATGGAATGGAAGGAAATGGAATGGTAAACAAAGGAATGGAGTGGAACTGATAGTAATGGAATGAAATGGAATGGAATGGAGAGCACAGGAAAGGAATGGAGAGGAATGCAATGGAATGGCATGGAAAGGAATGGAAAGAAAAGTAATAGAATGGAATGCAGAGTGATGGAATGGAATGGAAGTGAATGGAAAGGGAAGAAATGTAAAGGAATGGAATGGCGAGGAATAAAATGGTGAGTAATGGAATGGAATGGAATGGAATGCAGTTGAAAGGAATGGAATTGAAAGGAGAGGAATTCAATGGAATGGAATGGAGAAGAATGGAATGGATAGCAGAGAAATGGAATGGAGAGGAAAAGAATGGAATGGAGTGGAATGCAAAGGTACGGAATGGAATGGAATGGTGAGGAATGGAATGCAGAGGAATGGAAAGCAAATGAATGGAATGGAAAGGAATGGCGAGGAATGGAACGGAATTGAATGGAATGGAATGGAATGGAATGGAAATGAATGGAATGGAAAGAATTTAAGGGAATGGCATGGAATGGATAGAATTGAATGGAATGGAATGGAAAGGAGAGCAATAGAAAGGAAAGTAGAGAAATGAAATGGAATGGATTGGAGAGGAAAGGAATGGAATGGAATGGAAGGGAATGGAATGTTGAGGAATGAAAAGGAATGGTATGGAATGGAGTGGAATGGAATGCAGTGGTGTCGAATAGAATGGAATGAAAAGAAACTGAATGTGTAAGGATGGAATGGAATGGAATGAAGAGGAATGGAATGGAAGGGAGAGGAATGGAATGGAAAGGAGAGGATTGGTATGGAATGGAATGAAATGAAGAGTGATGGATTTGAAGGGAGTGGAATGGAATGGAATGGAGTGGAGTGGAATAGAAGGGAATGGATTGGAATGGTGAGGAATGGAATCGAATTGAAAGAAGTGGAATGGAACGGAATGGAATGGAAGGGAGAGGAATGGAATGGAAAGGAGAGGATTGGTATGGAATGGAATGAAATGAAGAGTGATGGAATTGAAGGGAGTGGAATGGAATGGAATGGAGTGGAGTGGAATAGAAGGGAATGGATTGGAATGGTGAGGAATGGAATCGAATTGAAAGAAGTGGAATGGAACGGAATGGAATGGAATGGAATGGAGAGGAAAGGATTAAAAATGTAATGTAATGGAGAGGATTGGAATGGAATGGACATTAATGGAATGAAGTGAAAAGGAATGGAATGGACCAGAATATAAAGGAGAGGACTGGAATGGAATAGAGAGGAATGGAATGCAATTCAATGGAATGGAATGGAGAGGAATGGTATGGAATGGAATGCAATAGAGTAGAATGCAATGGAATAGAGTGGAATAGAATGGAATGGAGAGGAATCTAAAGGAATGGAAAGAAATGGAATGGAATAGAATGCAATATAGAGGAATGGAGAGGAATGGAAAGGAAAGGAATGGAGAGAAATGGAGTGGAATTGAATAGAGAGGAATGGAAGAGAAAGGAATGAAATGGAGTGCAATGCAATGGAATGGTATGCAATGGAGAGGAATGGACTTATGGGGAGAGGAATGGAGTGGAGTAAAGTGGAATGGAATGGAGTAAAGTGGAATGGAATGGATAGGAATTGAATGGAATGCAGAGGAATGAAATAGAAGATATTGGAAAGAAATAGAATGGAGTGGAATGGAATGGAATTGTATGGAATGTACTGGAGTGGACTGAAAGAAAAGGAATGGAATTGAATGGAATACAATGTAGAGAAAATGAATGGAATGGAATAGAACGGAATGAATGCAATGGAGAGGAATGGAATGGAATGAAATGTAGAGGAACGGAAAGGAATAAAATGGTGAGGAACGTAATGGAATGGAATGAAAAGGAATGTAGAGGAATGGAAGGGAATGGAAAGGACTGCCATGGAAATGAGAGGAATGGAATGGAATGGAATGGATGGAGTGCAATGGAATGGAATGGAATGGAATGGAATTTAGTAGAATGGATTGAAAGGATTGGAATGGAATAGAATGGAGAGGAGGGGAATGCAATAGAATGGAGAGAAGTGGAAAGCATAGGAATGGAATGGAATGGAGAGAACTGGAAAGGAGAGGAATGGAGAGGATTGGAATGGATTCGAATTAGAAAGAATGGCATAGAGAAGAATGGAATGGAATGGAATAAAGAGGAATGGCATGGAATGAAATGCAAAGAATGTAAAGTTGAGGAATGGATAGGAATGGAATGGTGTGGAATGGAGAGGAAAGGATTGGAATGGAATGCAATGGAAATGAATTGAAAGGAAGGAAATGGAATAAATGAAGAAAAATGGAAAAGATAGGAACGGAATGGAATGGAATGGAATGGAGTGGTTAGTAATGGAATGATATGGAATGGAATCCAGAGGAACTGAAAGGAGTGCAATGGAGAGAAATGGAATGGAGGGGAATGGAAAGGAATGGAATGGAATGGGAAGGAATGAAATGCAGAGGTATGGAATGGAAAGGAAAGAATTGGAATGGAATGGAATGGGATATAGAGGAATGGAGAGGAATGGAATGGAGAGGAATAAAATGGAATAGAATGGAGAGATATTGTAGAGAATGGAATGAAATGGATTAGAAGACAATGGAATGGTATGTACTGGAGACGAATGGAAAGGAGTGGAATGCAATGGAATGGAATGGAGAGGATTGGAATGAAATGCAATGGAATGGAAGTAAAGGAATGGAATGGAATTGAAGGGAATGGAATGGAGGGGAATGGAATGGAATGGAAAGGAGGGGAATGGAATGTTGAGGAATGAAATGGAGTGGTATGGAATGGAATGAAGTGGAATGGAATGGAGTGGAATGGAATGGACTGGTGTCGAATGGAATGGAATGAAATGGAACTGAATGTGTATGGATGGAAAGTAATGGAATGTAGAGGAATGGAATGTATAGGAATGGAATGGAATGGAACAGAATGGAATTGAATGGAATGGAGAGTCATGGAATGGAATGGAATGGAATTGAACGGAATGGAATGGAGAGGAAAGCAAAGTAATGCATGGGAATGGAATGGAGAGGAATGAAATGGAAAGGAGAGGAATGGTACGGAATGGAATGGAATGGAAAGTAACGGAATTGAATGGAATGGATTGGAATGGAATGGAGTGTAGTGGAATAGAGTGGAATGGATTGGAATGGTGAGCAATGGAATGGAATGGAGTGGAATGGAATGAAATTGAGTAGAATAGAATGTTTAGGAAAAGAATGGAAAGGAAAGGAAGGGAATAAAATGGAGGGGAACGCAATGGAATGGAATGGAATCGAATGTAGGTTAATTGGATGTAGAGGAATGAAATGGAATCATAAAGACTGGATTGAAAACGAGAAAAATGGAAAGAAAGGAATGGAAAGGATTGGCGAGAAATGGAACGTAAAGTAATGGAAATGATTGGAATGGATTCAAATGGGGAAGAATGGAATTCTCTGGAATGGAATGGAATAAAATAGAGAGGAATGGAGTGATATGAAATGCAATGGAATGGAATAAAGACGAATGGAGTGGTGTTTAATGGAGAAGAATGGAATGGAATGGAACGAAATGGATTAGAATGGAATGGAATGGAGTGTACTAGAATGAAATGAAGAGGAATATAATAGAATAGAAAGAATTGTAATGGAAAGGCATCAAATATTGGATAGGAATGGAATGGAGAGGAATGGAGACGAATGTAATGGAATGGAATGGATCAAAATGGAATTGAATGGAATGGAACGGAGTGGAATGGAATGGGAAGGAATGGAGAGGAGTGGAATGGAATAGAAACAAATGGAATTGAAAGGAATGGAATGGAATAGAATGGAATGTTAAGGAATGGAATGGAATGGATTGGAATGGAATGGAATAGAAAGGAATGGAATGGAATTGATTGGGTGGAATGAAATGGAGTGGAGTGGAATGGAATGGATTGTAATGGAACTGAATGTCAAGGAATGGAATGGAATGGAATAAAATGGAGAGGAATGGGAGGATTGTAAAGGAATGGACTGGAGAGAAATGGAATGGAATGGAATGGAATGCAATAAATGGAATGGAATGGAGAGAAATAGAAATCAATAGAATGGAATGAAATGGAATGGAATGGAATAGTATGTAGAGGAATCGAATCAAAGAAATGGAATGGAATGGAGAGGAATGGAATGGAATGGAATAGAATGTAGAGAAAACGAATGAATGGAATAGAAAGGAATGGAATGAAATGGAGAGGAATGGTATGGAATGAAATGGAGAGGAACGCAATGGAATGGAATGGAAATGGGAGGAATGAAATGAAATGAATGGAATGGAAAAGAGAGGAATGAAATGGAATGGATGAAATGGAATAGAATGGAATTTAGTGGCATGGATTGAATAGCATGGAATAGAATAGAATGGAGAGGAATGTAATGCAATATAATGGAGAGAAATGGAAAGGAGAGAAATGGAATGGAATGGAATGGAATGGAGAGAATCGGAATTGAGTGGAATGGAAAGCAATGAATTGGATTCGAATGGGGAGGAATGGAATGGAGAGAAATGGAATGGAATGGAATAGAGAGGAAAGGAATTGAATGGAAAAGAATTGAATTCAATGAAATGGAATGGAGAGCAATGGAGAGGAATGGAATGGAATTGAAGGGAATATAATGGAATGGATTGGAATGGAATAGAATGGAATGGAGAGGAGTCTAAAGGAAAGGAAAAAATTGGACGGAATGAATGGAATGGAATGGAATATAGAGGAATGGAGTCGAATGGAATGGAAAGGAATGGAGAGGAATGGAATGGAATAGAATATACAGGAATGGAAGGGAATAGAATGAAATGGAGTGGAAAGCAATGGAAAGGTATGGAATGGAGAGGAATGGAAAGGTGTGGATAGGAGTGGAGTGGAATGGAATGGATTGGAGTGGAATGGAATGGAATGGAATATAATGGGGAGCAATGGAATGGAATGCAGAGGAATTGAATGGAATGGAGAGGAATGAAATAGAATGGATTGGAATGAAATAGAATGGAGTGGAATGGAATGGAATATATAGAAGTGGGCTGAAAGGAAAGGAAAAAATTGAATGGAATACTATGATTAGGAAACGAATGGAATGGAATGGAAAGGAATACAATGGAATGGAGAGGAATGTAATGTAAAGAAATAGAGAAGAACGTAATGGAATGGAATGAAAAGGAATGGATTGTAGAGGAATGGAATGGAGTGGAATGGAAAAGAGAGGGATGGAATGGATGGAATGGAATGGAATTTAGTGAAATGGATTGAAAGGAAAAGAATGGAATAGAATGGAGAGGGTTAGAATACAAGACAATGGAGAGAATTCGAATGCAGAGGATTGGAATGGAGTGGAATGGTATGGAATGGAGAGAAATTGAGAGGAATGGTAGAGTGAGCAATGGAATGAAGGGGAATGGATTGGAATGGAATGCAATGGAATGGAAGGGAATGGAAGGGCAGGGAATATAATGGAATGGATGGGAATTTTGAGGAATGGAATGGAGAGGAATGGAATGGAGTGGAAAGGAATGGAATAGACAGAATGGAGTTTAATGGAATACAACGGAATATTGAGGAATGTATAGAAATGGAATGGAATGCAATGGAGTGGAATGGAATGGAGTCGTGTGGAATGGAAGGGAACGCATAGGCGATGAATTGAATAGAAGTGAATGGAAAGGAAGGGAAAAAATGGAGAGGAATGGAATGGAATGGAAGGATTATGGACCGGAAAGGATAGGAGAGGAAGGGAATGGAATGGAAGGGAATGGAATGGAGAGGAATTGTATGGATGAAATGGAATGGAAAGGAGGTAAATGGAATGCACAGTAATGGAATGGAAAGGAATGGAACAGAATGGAGGGGAATGGTGTGGAATTGATTGCAGAGGATCAGAATGGGGAGGAATGTAAAAGAATGGAATGGAATGGAGAGGGATGGAATTGAATGGATTGGAATTGAATGAAATGGAATGAAATGGAATTTTGGGGGTCAGAATGGGACAGAATGGAGAGTAATGGAAGGAAATGGAATGGAATGGAGAGGAATGGAATTGAATGGAATGCAATAGAATTGACAGGAATGAAAAGGATTGGAATGAAATTAAATGGAATGGAGGGAAATGGAATGGAATGGAAGGAAATGGAATGGTAAGGAAAGGAATGGAGTGGAATTGATAGTAATGGAATGAAATGGAATGGAATGGAGAGCACAGGAAAGGAATGGAGAAGAATGCAATGGAATGGCATGGAAAGGAATGGAAAGAAAAGTAATGGAATGGAATACAGAGTGATGGAATGGAATGGAAGTGAAGGGAAAGGGAGGAAAAGTAATGGAATGGAATGGCGAGGAATAGAATGGTGAGTAATGGAATGGAATGCAATTGAAAGGAATGGAATTAAAAGGAGAGGAATTGAATGGAATGGGAAGGAGAAGAATGGAATGGATTGGAGAGAAATGGAATGGAGAGGAAAAGAATGGAATGGATTGGAATGCAAAGGAACGGAATGGAATGCAATGGTGAGGAATGGAATGGAAAGCAAATGAATGGAATGGAAAGGAATGGGGAGGAAGGGAATGGAATGGAAAGGAATGGAATGGAATGGGTTGGAAATGAATGGAATGGAAAGGATTTAAGGGAATGGCATGGGATGAATAGAATTGAATGGAATGGAATGGAAAGGAGAGCAATAGAAAGGAAAGTAGAGTAATGAAATGGAATGGATTGGAGAGGAAAGGAATGGAATGGAATGGAAGGGAATGGAATGTTGAGGAATGAAATGGTATGGAAAGGAATGGAGTGGAATGGAATGCAGTTGTGTCGAATGGAATGGAATGAAATGGAACAGAATGTGTAAGGATGGAATGGAATGGAATGAAGAGGAATGGAACGGAAGAGAGAGGAATGGAATGGAATGGAAAGGAGAGGATTGGTATGGAATGGAATGAAATGGAGAGTAAAGGAACTGAATGGAGTGGAATGGAATGGAATGGAGTGGAGTGGAATAGAATAGAATGGATTGGAACGGTGAAGAATGGAATGGAATTGAAAGAAGTGGAACGGAATGGAATGGAATGGGGAGGAAAGGAATGAAAATGAATGTAATGGAATGGAAAGGATTGGAATGGAATGGACATTAGTGGAATGAAGTGAAAAGGAAGGGAATGGAACAGAATGAAAAAGAGAGGACTGGAATGTAATGGAATAGAGAGGAATGGAATGCAATGCAATGGTATGGAATGAAGAGGAATGGTATGGAATGGAATGCAATAGAGTAGAATGCAATGGAATAGAGTGGAATGGAATGGAGAGGAATCTAAAGGAATGGAAAGAAATGGAATGGAATAGAATGCAATATAGATGAATGGAGAGGAATGGAAAGGAAAGGAATGGAGAGAAATGGAATGGAATTGGATAGAGAGGAATGGAATTGAAAGGAATGAAATGGAGTGCAATGCAATGGAATGGTATGGAATGGAGAGGAATGGACATATGGAGAGAGGAATGGAATGGAGTAAAGTGTAATGGAATGGAGTAAAGTGGAGTGGAATGGAGAGGAATGGAATGGAATGGAGAGGAATGAAATAGAATATATTGGAAAGAAATGGAATGAAGTGGAATGGAATGGTATGGTATGGAATGTACTGGAGTGGACTGAATGAAAAGGAATGGAATTGAATGGAATACAATGTAGAGGAAATGAATGGAATGGAATAGAACGGAATGGAATGCAATGGAGAGGAATGGAATGGAATAAAATGGAGAGGAACAGAAAGGAATAAAATGGTGAAGAACGTAATGGAATGGAATGAAAAGGAATGTAGAGGAATGGAAGGAAATGGAAAGGACTGCCATGCAAATGAGAGGAATGTAATGTAATGGAATGGAGTGGAATGGAAAAGAGAGTAATGGAATGGAATGGATGGAATGCAATGGAATGGATTGGAATTTAGTAGAATGGATTGAAGGATTGGAATGGAATAGAATGGAGAGGAAGGGAATGCAATAGAATGGAGAGAAATGGAAAGCAGAGGAATAGGATGGAATGGAGAGAAATGGAATGGAGAGGAATGGAAAAAATGGAATGGATTAGAATGAGCAAGAATGGAATAGTGAAAAATGGAATGGAATGGAGTAAAGAGGAATGGCATGGAATGGAATGCAAAGAATGGAAAGTTGGGGAATGTATGGGAATGGAATGGTGTGAAATGGACAGGAAAGGAATGGAATGGAATGCAATGGAAAGGAATTGAAAGGAAGGAAATGGAATGAATGAAGAAAAATGGAAAAGAGAGGAACGGAATGGAATGGAATGGAATGGAATTGAGTGGATAGTAACGGAATGAAATGGAATGGAATGCATAGGATTGGAAAGGAATGCGAAGGAGAGAAATGGAATGGAGAGAAATGGAAAGGAATGGAATGGAAAGGATTTAAGGGAAGGGAATGGAATGGATAGAATTGAATGGAATGGAATGGAGAAGAGTGGAATGGAAAGGAGAGCAATAGAATGGAAAGTAGAGTAATGAAATGGAATGGATTGGAGAGGAAAGGAATGGAAAGCAATGGAAGGGAATGTTGAGGAATGGAATGGAATGGTATGGAATGGAATGGAGTGGAATGGAATGCAGTGGTGTTGAATGGAATGGAATGAAATGGAACTGAATGTGTAGGGATGGAATGGAATGGAATGAAGAGGAATGGAATTGAAGGGAGAGGAATGGAATGGAATGGAAATGAGAGGATTGGTATGGAATGGAATGAAATGGAGAGTAATGGAATTGAATGGAGTTGGATGGAAAGTAATGGAGTGGAGTGGAATAGAATGGAATGGATTGGAACGGTGAGGAATGGAATGGAATTGAAAGAAGTGGAAAGGAACGGAATGGAATGGAATGGAGAGGAAAGGATTGAAAATGAATGTAATGGAATGGAGAAGATTGGAATGGAATGGACATTAATGGAATGACGTGAAAAGGAATGGAATGGAACAGAATGAAAAGGAGAGGACTAGAATTGAAAGGAATAGA
>NW_007255489.1:18043-30040 GCF_000164805.1 Carlito syrichta
GGAATGGAGACAAATGGAATGGAATTGAATAGAGAGGAATGGAAGTGAAAGGAATAAAATGGATTGCATTGCAATGGAATGGTATGGAATGGAGAGGAATGGACTTATTGGGAGAGGAATGAAATGGAGTAAAGTGTAATGGAATGGAGTAAAGTGGAATGGAATGGAATGGAATGGAATGGAGAGAAATGAAATGGAATGGAATGGAGAGGAATGAAATAGAATATATTGGAAAGAAATGAAATGGAGTGGAATGGAATGGAATGGTATGGAAAGTACTGGAGTGGCCTGAAAGAAAACGAACGGAATTGAAGGGAATACAATGTAGAGGAAATGAATGGAATGGAATAGAACAGAATGGAATGCAATGGAGAGTAATGGAATGGAATGAAATGGAGAGGATCGGAGAGGAATAAAATGGTTAGGAACATAATGGAATGGAATGAAAAGGAATGTAGAGGAATGGAAGGGAATGGAGAGGACTGCTATGGAAACGAGAGGAATGGAATGGAGTGGAATTGAAAACAGAGGAATGGAATGGAATGGATGGAATGCAATGGAATGGAATGGAACGGAATTTAGTAGAATGGATTGGAAGGATTGGAATGGAATAAAATGGAGAGGACGGGAATGCAATAGAATGGAGAGAAATGGAAAGCAGAGGAATGGAATGGAATGGAGAGAAATGGAATGGAGAAGAATGGAAAGGAATTGAATGGATTCGAATGAGGAAGAATGGAATAGAGAAGAATGGAATGGAATGGAATAAAGAGGAATGGCATGGAATGGAATGCAAAGAATGGAAAGTTAAGGAATGAATAGGAAAGGAATGGTGTGGAATGGAGAGCAAAGGATTGTAATGGAAGGCAATAGAAAGGAATTGAAAGGAAGGAAATGGAATGAATGAAGAAAAATGGAAAAGAGGAACGGAATGGAATGGAACGGAATGGAGTGGATAGTAATGGACTGAAATGGAATGGAATGCAGAAGAATTGAAATGAATGCAATGGAGAGAAATGGAATGGAGAGGAATGGAAAGGAATAGAATGGAATGGAATGGGAAGGAATAGAATGCAGAGGCATGGAATGGAAAGGAAAGAATTGGAATGGATTGAATTGGATACAGAGGAATGGAGAGGAATGGAATGGAGAGGAATAGAATGGAATAGAATGGAGAGATATTGTAGAGAATGGAATTAAATGGATTAGAAGACAATGGAATGGTATGTACTGGAGAGCAATGGAATGGTATGGAGAGGAATGGAAAGGAGTGGAGTGCAATGGAATGGAATGGAGAGGATTGGAATGAAATGCAATGGAATGGATTGTAAAGGAATGAAATGGAGAGGAATGGAATGGAATGGAAAGGAATGGAATGGAATGCTGAGGAATGAAATGGAGTGGTATGGAATGGAATGAAATGGAAGGGAATGGACTGGTGTCGAATGGATTGGAAAGAAATGGAACTGAATGTGTAGGGATGGAATGGAATGGAATGAAGAGGAAGGGAATGTAGAGGAATGGAATGGAAAGGAATGGAATTGATTGCAATGGAAAGGAATGGAATGGAATGGAATGAAACGGAATGGAATGGAGAGGAATGAAATGGAAAGGAGAGGAATGGTATGGAATGGAATGGAATGGAGAGTAATGGAATTGAATGGAGTGGAATGTAATGGAATGAAATGGAATGGAATAGAGTGTTGAGGAAACGAATGGAATGAAATGGAAAGGAAGGGAATAAAATGGAGGGGAACGCAATGGAATGGAATGGAATCGAATGTAGAGTAATCGGATGTAGAGGGATGAAATGGAATCGTAAAGCCTGGATTGAAAACGAGAAGAATGGAAAGAAAGGAATGGAATGGATTGGGAAAAAATGGAAAGTAGTGGAAAGGAATGGAATGAATTTGAATGGGGAAGAATGGAATTCTCAGGAATGGGATGGAATAAAATAGAGAGGAATGGAGTGGAATGGAATGCAATGGAATGGAATAAAGACGAATGGAATGGTGTAGAATCGAGAGGAATGGAATGGAATGGAACGAAATGGATAAGAATGGAATGTAATGGAATGGACTAGAATGAAATGAAGAGGAATATAATAGAATAGAAAAAATTGGAATGGAATGGTATCGAATATATGGATAGGAATGGAATGGAGACGAATGGAGACGAATGGAATGGAATGGAATGGATCAGAATGGAATGGAATGGAGTGGAATGGAATGGAAAGGAATGGAGAGGAGTGGAACGGAATAGAAAGAAATGGAATTGAAAGGAATGGAATGGAATAGAATGGAATGCTAAGGAATGGAATGGAATGGAAAGGAATGGAATAGAATTGAACGGAGTGGAATGGAATGGATTGCAATGGAACTGAAATTAAAGGAATGGAATGAAATGGAATGGAGAGAAATGGAAAGCAATAGAATGGAATGAAATGGAATGTAAGAGAATGTAGAGTAATTGAATTAAAGAAATGGAAAGGAATGAATTGGAATGGAGAGGAATGGAATGGAACGAAATGGATAAGAATGGAATGTAATGGAATGGACTAGAATGAAATGAAGAGGAATATAATAGAATAGAAAAAATTGGAATGGAATGGTATCGAATATATGGATAGGAATGGAATAGAGAGGAATGGAGACGAATGGAATGGAATGGATCAGAATGGAATGGAATGGAGTGGAATGGAATGGAAAGGAATGGAGAGGAGTGGAACGGAATAGAAAGAAATGGAATTGAAAGGAAAGGAATGGAATAGAATGGAATGCTAAGGAATGGAATGGGATGGAAAGGAATGGAATAGAATTGAATGGAGTGGAATGAAATGGAGTGGAGTGGAATGGAATGGATTGCAATGGAACTGAAATTAAAGGAATGGAATGAAATGGAATGGAGAGAAATGGAAAGTAATAGAATAGAATGAAATGGAATGTAAGAGAATGTAGAGTAATTGAATTAAAGAAATGGAAAGGAATGAATTGGAATGGAGAGGAATGGAATGGCATGGAATGAAATAGAATGTAAAGAAAACGAAGGAATGGAATAGAAAGGAATGGAATGAAATGGAGAGGAATGGTATGGAATGAAATGGAGAGGAACGCAATAGAATGGAATGGAAATGGGAGGAATGAAATGAAAGGAATGGAATGGAAAAGAGAGGAATTGAATGGAATGGATGAAATGGATTAGAATGGAATTTAGTGGAATGGATTGAATACCATAGAATAGAATAGAATGGAGAGGAAGGGAATGCAATACAATGGAGAGAAATGGAAAGGAGAGAAATGGAATGGAATGGAATGGAGAAAATTGGAATTGAGTGGAATGGAAAGCAATGAACTAGATTCGAATGGGGAGGAATGGAATGGAGAGAAATGGAATGGAATGGAATGGAATAGAGAGGAAAGGAATTGAATGGAAAGGAATGGAATTCAATGAAATGGAATGGAAAGGAATGGAGAGGAATGGAATGGAATGGAAGGTAGTATAATGGAATGGATTGGAGTGGAATAAAATGGAATGAAGAGGAATCTAAAGAAAAGGAAAAAATTGGACGGAATGAACGGAATGGAATGGAAAATAGAAGAATGGAATGGAATAGAATATACAGGAATGGAAGGGAATAGAATGAAATGGAGTGGAGTGCAATGGAATGGTATGGAATGGAGAGGAATGGAAAGGTGTGGAGTGGAGTGGAATGGAGTGGAGTGGAATGGAATGGATTGGAGTGGAATGGAATGGAGTGGAATATAATGGGGAGCAATGGCATGGAATGCAGAGGAATTGAATGGAATGGAGAGGAATGAAATAGAATGGATTGGAATGAAATGGAATGGAGTGGAATGGAATGGAATGGAATATATTGAAATGCGCTGAAAGGAATGGAAATAATTGAATGGAATACTGTGATTACGAAACGAATGGAATGGAAAGGAATGCAATGGAATGGAGTGGAATGGAATGTAAAGAAATAGAAAAGAACGTAATGGAATGGAATGAAAAGGAATGGATTGTAGAGGAATGGAATGGAATGGAATGGATTGGAATTGAAAAGAGAGGAATGGAATGGAATGGGTGGAATGGAATGGAATTTAGTGAAATGGATTGAAAGGAATGGAATGGAATAGAATGAAGAGGAATGGAATGCAAGAGAATGGAGAGAAATTGAATGGCGAGGAATGGAATGGATTGGAATGGAGAGAAATGAAATGGAGAGGAATGGAAAGGAATGGAATGGATTCGAATGGGGAGGAATGGAATAGAGAGGAATGGAATACAATGGCATGGAATGCAATGGAATGGAAAGGAGAGGAATGGAGAGGAATTGTATGGTGTGGAAAGAAGAGGAATGGAATGGAAGGAATGACATGGAGTAGAATGGAATGGTATGGAGTGGAATGGAATGGAATGGAGAGGAATGTAATGAAAAGGAATGCATTGGAATGAATTGGAATGGATCATAGAGGAATGGAAAGGAATGGAATGGAGAGGAATGGAGAGGAACGGAATGGAATAGAATGGAGAGGAATGGTAGAGAAAGGAATGGAAAGGAGTGCAATAGAAAGGAATAAAATGGATCTGAATGGGAAGGAAAGGAAATGAATGGAATGGAATGGAATGTTGAGTAATGGAATGGAAAGAAATGTAAGGGAATGGAATGGAGAGGAATGGAATGGAGTGGATTGGAATGGAATGGATTGGAATGGAAGGGAATGTAGAGAGTTGGAATGGAATGGAGTGGAGAAGAATGGAATGCAATGGATTGGATAGGAATGGAAGATAATGGAATGGATTTCATAGGAATGGAATGGACCAGAATGAAATGGAAGTGAATGGAATAGAATGGAGAGTAATGGAATGGAATGGAATGATATGGAAAGGAATGGAATGGAAAGAGAGGAATGTAGTTGAATGGAATGGAAGTGAATGGAATGGAGAGAAATAGAATGGAATGGAGAGGAATGGAATGTATTGGAGAGGAATGTATTAGAATGGAGAGGAATGGATGGAGAGGAAATGTTTAGAATGGAATGGAATGGATTGGAATGGAATAGAAACGAATGGGATGGAAAGGAATGGAATGGAAGGGAATGGAATGGATTGGTTTAGAATGTCATGGAATAGAACGCAATTGAGAGGAATTGAATGGAGAGGAACGGAAAGGAGTGGAATGGATTCTAATGGAGTGAAATATGGAGTACTGTACAGGAATGGAAGGGAGAGGATTGTAGAAGAATGGAATGGAGTGGAATGGAATGGAATGGAGAGGAATTGAGAGGAATGAAATTGAGAGGAATGAAATGCAGTGAAAAGATTGGAATGAATTGCAATGGAAAAGAATGGAAGGGAATGTATGGAATGGAGACAAATTTTGAGGAAGGGAACGGAGAGGAATGGAATGGAGTGTAATGTAATGAACGGATTAGAATGAATTGGAATGGAATGTAGGGAATTATAGCTGAATGGAGAAAAATGGAATGGAGACAAATGCAATGGAATGCAATGGAGTTGAATGAAATGGAGCGGAGTAGAGTGTAATGGAATGGAAAGGAATGGAATGGAATGGAATGGAACGGTTGGGGACGAATGGAATAGAATGGAATGGATTGAAAAGGAATGAAATGGAAAAGAATGGAATGGAAGGGAATGGAGTGAAATGGAGAGGATTTCTGGGAATTGAATGGAAAGTATTGGAATGGAGACGAATGGAATGGAATGGAATGGATTGGAATGGAAGGGATGGGAAATGAAAGGAGTGGAAAGGAATGTAATGGAGAGGAATTGAATGGAATGGAGAGAAATCGAAAGGAATGGAGAGGAATGGAATGTAGAGGAATGTATTAGAATGCAATGGAATGAATAGGAATGGAATCTAATGGATGGAGTATAAAGGATTGGAATTGAATGGAACGGAAGGAGTGGAATTCAGAGGAATATAATGGAGAGGAAGGGAAAGGAGGGGAATGGAATGGAATGGAATATAGAGGAATGGAGAGGAAGGGAAGAGAGAGGATAGGAGAGGAATGGAAAGGTGTGGAATGGAAAGGAAGGCAGAGGAACTGAAAGAAAAGGAATGGAGAGGAATGGAATGGAGTGGAATGCATAGGAAAGGATTGGAATGGAATATAGAGGAATGGAGAGGAATGAAATGGATTGTAGTGGAATGGATTGAATAGAATGAAAAGGTATAGAAAGGAAAGGAATAGAATGGAGAGACATGGATTAGAATGCAATGGAAAGTGTTGGAATGGAATAGAATGGAATGGAGAGGAAACAAATGGAATGGAATGGAATGAAAAGCAATTCAGAGGAATGGAAAGGAGAATAATGGAAGAAGTGGAATGGAATGGAATGCATTGAAATGGAATGGAACATGCAGGAATGGAGAGGAAAAGAATGTAGAGAAATGGAATGGAAAGCAACGAGTGGAATGGAATGGATGGGAGACGAAAGGAATGGAAGGGAGTGGAATGGAACGTGATGGCGACGAATGGATTTGATAGGAATGGAAAGCGTTGGAGAGGAATGGATTGGAATAAAATGGAATGGAAGGAGAGGAATGGCATGGAATGCAAATGAATGGAGAGACATGAAATGGAGAGGAATGGAATGGATTGCAGATTATTGGAATGGAGTGTAATAGAATGGAACTGAAAGGAATGGAAAGGTGAGGAATGGAATGGAGTGGAATGGAAAGGAATGGAATGGAGTGGAGTGGAATGGAAAGGAATGGTGAGGAATGGAATGGAATGGAATGGAAAGGAGAGGAATGGAAAGGAATGGAATGGGATGGAATGGAATGGAATGAAATGGCGAGGAATGGAAGGAATGGAGAGGAATGGAATGAAATGGTGTGGAATGGAATGGAATGAAATGGAACTGAATGTAGGGAGGAATGGAATGGAATGAAAAGGAAGGGAATGGAATGGAAAGGAATGGAATGGAATGGAAAGGAATGGAATGCAAAGGATTTATGGGAAGGGAATGGAATGGATAGAATTGAATGGATTGGAATGGAGAGGAATGGAATGGAAAAGGAATGGAAAGGAGATCAATAGAATGGAAAGTACAGTAATAAAATGGAATGGATGGGAGAGGAAAGGAATGGAATGTAATGGAATGTTGAGGAATGGAATGGAATGGTATGGAATGGAATGGAGTGGAATGGAATGCAGTGGTGTCGAATGGAATGGAATGAAATCGAACTGAATGTGTAGGGATGGAATTGAATGCAATGAAGAGGAATGGAATGGAAGGGAGAGGAATGGAATGGAATGGAAGCAAAAAGATTGGTATGGAATGGAAGGAAACGGAGAGTAATGGATTTGAATGGAGTGGAATGGAATGGAATGGTGTGGAGTGGAATAGAATGGAATGGATTGCAATGGAGAGGAATAGAATGGAATTGAAAGAAGTGGAACGGAACGGAATGGAATGGAATGGAGAGGAAAGGATTGAAAATGAATGTAATGGAATGGAGAGGATTGGAATGGAATGGACATTAATGGAATGAAGTGAAAAGGAAAGGAATGGAGCAGAATGAAAAGGAGAGGACTGGAAAGGAATGTAATAGAGAGGAATGGAATGCAATGCAATGCAATGGAATGGAATGGAGAGGAATGGTATGGAATGGAATGCAATAGAGTAGAATGCAATGGAATAGAGTGGAATAGAATGGAATGGAGAGTAATCTAAAGGAATGGAAAGAAAAGGAATGGAATAGAATGCATTATGGAGGAATGAAGAGGAATGGATAGGAAAGGAATGGAGAGAAATGGAATGGAATTGAATAGAGAGGAATGGAAGTGAAAGGAATGAAATGGAGTGCAATGCAATGGAATGGTATGGAATGAAGAGGAATGGACTTATGGGGAGAGGAATGGAATGGAGTAAAGTGGAATGGAATGGAGTAAAGTGGAATGGAATGGAATGGAATGTAGAGGAATGGAATGGAATGGAGAGGAATGAAATAGAATATATTGGAAAGAATTGGAATGGAGTGGAATGGAATGGAATGGTATGGAATGTACTGGAGTGAACTTAAAGAAAATTAACGGAATTGAATGGAATACAATATAGAGGAAATGAATGGAATGGAATAGAACGGAATGGAATGCAATGGAGAGGAATGGAATTGAATGAAATGGAATGGAATAGAGTGGATACTAGTGGAATGAAATGGAATGGAATGCAGAGGAATGGAAATGAATGGAATGGAGAGGAATGGAAAGTAATGGAATGGAATGGAATGGGGAGGAATGAAATGCAGAGTTATGGAATGGAAAGGAAAGAATTGAAATGGAATGGAATGGGATATACAGGAATGGAGAGGAATGGAATGGAGAGGAATGGAGAGGAATAGAATGGAGAGATATTGTAGAGAACGGAATGAAATGGATTAGAAGAAAATGGAATGGTATGTACTAGAGAGCAATGGAATGTTATGGAGTGGAATGGAAAGGAGTGGAGTGCAACGGAATGGAATGGAGAGGATTGGAATGAAATAGAATGGAATGGAATGTAAAGAAATGGAATGGAATTGGACGGAATGGAATGGATAGGAATGGAATGGAATGGGATGGAATGGAATGGAATGGAATGAAATGTTGAGGAATGAAATGGAGTGGTATGGAATGGAATGAAATGGAATGGAATGGAGTGGAATGGAATGGACTGGTGTTGAATGGAATGGAATGAAATGGAACTGAATGCGTTGGGATGGAATGGAAAGGAATGGAGAGGAAGGGAATGTAGAGGAATGGAATAGAATGGAATGGAATTGAATGGAACGGAGAGGAATGGAATGGAATGGAATGGAATGGAATGGAGAGGAATGGAATGGAATGCAACGGAATGGAATGGAGAGGAATGAAATGGAAAGGAAAGGAATGGTATGGAATGGAATGGAATGGAGAGTAGTGGAATTGAATGGAGTGGAATGGAATGGAATGGAGTGGAGTGGAATAGAGTGGAATGGATTGCAATGGTGAGGAATGGAATGGAATGGAATGGAGTGGAATGGAATGAAAAGGAGTGGAATAGAATGTTGAGGAAACGAATGGAATGGAATGGAAAGGAAGGGAATAAAATGGAGGGGAACGCAATGGAATGGAATGGAATCGAATGTAGAGTAATCGGATGTAGAGGAATGAAATGGAATCGTAAAGACTGGATTGAAAACGAGAAGAATGGAAAGAAATGAATGGAATTCATTGGAGAGAAATGGTACGGAAAAGAATGGAAAGGAATGGAATGGATTCGAATGGGGAAGAATGGAATTCACAGGATTGGAATGGAATAAAATAGAGAGGAATGGAGTGGAATGGAATGCAATGAAATGGAATAAAGACAAAAGGAATGGTTTGGAATGGAGAGGAATGGAATGGAATGAAATGGATAGAATGGAATGGAATGGAGTGGACTAGAATGAAATGAAGAAGAATATGATAGAATAGAAAAATTGGAATGGAAAGGTATCGAATATATGGATAGGAACGGAATGGAGAGGAATGGAGACGAATGGAATGGATCGGAATGGAATGGAATGGAATGGAATGGAATGGAATGGAGTGGAATGGAATGGAAAGGAATGGAGAGGAGTGGAAAGGAATAGAAAGAAATCGAATGGAAAGGAATGGAATGGAATAGAAGGGAATGTTAAGGAATGGAATGGAATGGAAAGTAATGGAATGGAATTGAATGGAGTGGAAGGAAATGGAGTGAAGTGGAATGGAATGGATTGTAATGGAACTGAATGTCAAGGAATGGAATGGAATGGGATGGAGAGGACTGGAATGGAAAGGAATGGAATAGAAACGAATGGAATGGAATGGAATGGAATGGATAGAAATGGGAGGATTGTAAAGGAATGGAATGGAGAGGAATGGAAGGGAATGGAATGCAATGCAAAGGAATGGAGAGAAATGGAAAACAATAGAATGGAATGAAATGGAATGGAAAGGAAAGGAATGGAATGGAATTGAATGGAGTGGAATGAAATGGAGTGGTGTGGAATGGTATGGATTGTAATGGAAATGAATGTCAAGGAATGGAATGGAATGGGATGGAGAGGATTGGAATGGAGAGGAATGGGATGGAAACGAATGGAATGGAATGGAATAGAATGGTTAGGAATGGGAGAATTGTAAAGGAAAGTAATGGAGAGGAATGGAATGGAATGCAATGCAATGGAATGGAATGGAGACAAATGGAAAGCAATAGAATGGAATGAAATGGAATGGAATGGAATGCAATAGAATATAGAGGAATCGAATCAAAATTGGAAAGGAATGGATTGGAATGGAGAGGAATGAAATGCAATGCAATGGAATAGAATGGAATGTAATAGAATGTAGAGAAAAAGAATGAATGGAATAGAAAGGAAAGGAATGAAATGAAGAGGAATGGTATTGAATGAAATGGAGAAGAACGCAATGGAATGCAGTGGAAATGGGAGGAATGAAATGAAATGAATGGAATGGAAAAGAGAGGAATGGAATGGAATGGAGCAAATGGAATAGAATGGAATTTAGTGGAATGGATTGAATAGCATGGAATAGAACAGAATGGAGAGGAATGGAATGCAATATTCCGGAGAGAAATGGAAAGGAGAGAAATGGAATGGAATGGAGAAAATTGGAATTGAGTGGAGTGGAAAGTAATGAATTGGATTTGAATGGGGAGGAATGAAATGGAGAGAAATGGAATGGAATGGAAGGGAATAGAGAGGAAAGGAACTGAATAGAAAAGAATGGAATTCAATGAAATGGAATGGAGAGGAATGGAGAGGAATGGAATGGAATGGAAGGTAGTATAATGGAATGGATTGGAGTGGAATAGAATGGAATGGAGAGGAATCTAAAGGAAAGGAAAAAAAATTGGAAAGGATTGGAATGGAAAAGAATGCAAAGGAACAGAATGGAATGGAATGGAATGGAATGGAAAGGAATGTAATGCAATGGAAGGAACGGAAATAAAATTGAATGGAATGGAATGGATGGAATGGAATGGAATGGAAAGGAATACAATTGAATAGAGATGAATTGAATGGAATGAAAAGGAAAGGAAAAAATTGAATGGAGAAGAATGGATTAGAAAGGAACAGAAGAATGGAATGGAATGGAATGGAATGGAATGCAATGGAAAGAAATGGTATGAATTGGAATGGAATGGAGAGGAATGGGAAGCAATGGAATGGAGAAGAATGGAAAGGAGTGGAATGGAATGGAATGGAATGGAATGGAATGGAATAGATTGGAGAGAAATGGAATGGAAAGAATGGAGAGAAATGGAAAGAAATAAATAGAATGATGAGAAATGGAATGGAATGAAATGGAATGGAATGGAAAGGATTGGAAAGGAAAAGAATTGAATAGAGAGGAACAGAATTGAAAGGATTGGAATGGAATGGAAGGGAGAGTAATGCAATATAATGGACGGGACGGAAATGGACTGGAATGGATTGGAATGAAAAGGAATGAAAAGAAATGAAATGGAATGGAGATGAATTGAATAGAATGAATAGGAAAGAATGAAATGGAATTGAGAAGAATGGAATAGAAAGGAAAGGAATGGAATGGATTGCAATGTAGAAGAAAGGAATAGAATGGAATGGAATGCAATGGAAAGGAGAGGAATGGAATGGAATGGAGAGTAATGGAATATAATGGAGAAGAATGGAATGCAATGGATTGGATAGGAATGGAAGATAATGGAATGGATTTCATAGGAATGGAATGAAACAGAATGAAATGGAAGTGAATGGAATGGAATGGAGAGTAATGAAATGGAATGGAAAGGAATGGAATGGAAAGGAGAGGAATGGAGTTGAATGGAATGGAGAGCAATAGAATGGAATGGAGAAGAATGGAATGTATTGGAGAGAAATGTATTAGAATGGAGAGGAATGGATGGAGAGGAAATGTTTAGAATGGAATGGAATGGATTGGAATGGAATAGAAACGAATGGGATGGAAAGGAATGGAA
>NW_007255489.1:30060-32003 GCF_000164805.1 Carlito syrichta
GAATGGGGAGGAATGAAATGGAGAGAAATGGAATGGAATGGAAGGGAATAGAGAGGAAAGGAACTGAATAGAAAAGAATGGAATTCAATGAAATGGAATGGAGAGGAATGGAGAGGAATGGAATGGAATGGAAGGTAGTATAATGGAATGGATTGGAGTGGAATAGAATGGAATGGAGAGGAATCTAAAGGAAAGGAAAAAAAATTGGACGGAATGAATGGAATGGAATGGAATATAGAGGAATGGAGTGGAATGGAATGGAAAGGAAGCAAGATGAATGGAATGGAATAGAATATACAGGAATGGAAGGGAATAGAATGAAATGGAGTGGAATTCAATGGAATGGTATGGAAAAGAGAGGAATGGAATGGTGTGGAGAGGAGTGGAATGAAGTGGAGGGGAATGGAATGAATTGGAGTGGAATGGAATGGAGTGCAATATAATGGGGAGCAATGGAATGGAATGCAGAGGAGTTGAATGAAATGGAGAGGAAAGAAATAGAATGGATTATAATCAAATGGAATGGAGTGTAACGGAATGAAATGGAATATATTGAAGTGGGTTGAAAGGAAAGGAAAAAATTGAATGGAATACTATGATTAGGAAAAGAATGGAATGGAATGAAAAAGACTGCAATGGAATGGAGACGAATGGAATGTAAAGAAATAGAGAAGAAAGTAATGGAATGGAAAGAAAAGGAATGGATTGTAGAGGAATGGAATGGAACGGAATGGAGTGGAATGGAAAGGAGAGGAATGGAATGGAATGGAAGGAATGGAATGGAATGGAATGGTATTTAGAGAAATGGATTGAAAGGAATGGAATGGAATAGAATGGAGAGTAATGGAATGCAAGAGAATGGAGAGAAATCCAATTGAGAGGAATGTAATGTAATGTAATGGAGAGAAATGAAATGAAGAGGAATGGAAAAGGATGGGATGGATTCGAATGGGGAGGAATGGAATAGAGAGGAATGGAATACAATGGCATGGAGTGCAATGGAATGGAAAGGAGAGGAATGGAGAGGAATGGAATGGTGTGGAAAGAAGAGGAATGAAATGGAAGGAATGCCATGGAGTAGAATGGAAGGGTATGGAGTGGAATAGAATGGAATGGAGAGGAATGGGAAGCAATGGAATGCAGAGGAATGGAAAGGAGAGGAAGGAATGGAATGGAATGGAATGGAGAGGAATGGAAAGAAATGAATGGAATGATGAGAAATGGAATGAAATGGAATGGAATGGAAAGGATTGGAATGGAAAAGAATGCAAAGGAACAGAATGAAATGGAATGGAATGGAATGGAAGGGAGAGGAATGGAAAGTAATGGAAGGGATGGAAATGGAAACGAAAGGCATGGAATGGATGGAATGTAATGGCATGGAAAGGAATGGAATTGAGTAGAGATGAAGTGAATGGATAGAACAGGAAAGGGGAAAATTGAATGGAGAAGAATGGATTTGAATGGAACAGAAGAATGGAATGGAATGGAATGCAATGGAAACAAATGGTATGGATTGGAATGGAATGGAGAGGAATGGGAAGCAATGGAATGGAGAAGAATTGAAAGGAGTGGAATGGAATGGAAAGGAATGGAATGGAATGGAGAGAAATGGAATGGAAGGAATGGAGAGGAATGGAAAGAAATGAATGGAATGATGAGAAATAGAATGGAATGGAATGGAATGGAAAGGATTGGAATGGAAAAGAATAGAGAGGAACAGAATTGAAAGGAATGGAATGGAATGGAGAGGAATTGAGTGGAATGAAATTGAGAGGAATGAAATGCAGAGAAAAGATTGGAATGCATTGCAATGGAATGGAATGGAAGGGAATGTATGGAATGGAGACAAATTTTGAGGAAGTGAATGGAGAGGAATGGAATGGAATGGAATGAAATGAGTGGATTAGAATGCATTGGAATAGAATGGAGGGAAATATAGC
>NW_007255489.1:32023-33560 GCF_000164805.1 Carlito syrichta
GAATGCAATGGATTGGATAGGAATGGAAGATAATGGAATGGATTTCATAGGAATGGAATGAAACAGAATGAAATGGAAGTGAATGGAATGGAATGGAGAGTAATGAAATGGAATGGAAAGGAATGGAATGGAAAGGAGAGGAATGGAGTTGAATGGAATGGAGAGCAATAGAATGGAATGGAGAAGAATGGAATGTATTGGAGAGAAATGTATTAGAATGGAGAGGAATGGATGGAGAGGAAATGTTTAGAATGGAATGGAATGGATTGGAATGGAATAGAAACGAATGGGATGGAAAGGAATGGAAAGGAATGGAATGGAAGGGAATGGAATGGATTGGTTTAAAATGTCATGGAATAGAGAGTAATTGAGAGGAATTGAATGGAGAGGAACGGAAAGGAGTGGAATGGATTCTAATGGAGTGAAATATGGAATACTGTACAGGAAAGGAAGGGAGAGGATTGTAGAAGAAAGGAATGGAGTGGAATGGAATGGAGAGGAATTCAGAGGAATGAAATTGAGAGGAATTAAATTCATTGAAAAGATTGGAATTAATTGCAATGGAATGGAAGGGAATGTATGGAATGGAGACAAATTTTGAGGAAGGGAATGGAGAGGAAGGGAATGGAGAGGAATGGAATGGAGTGGAATGTAATGAATGGATTAGAATGAATTGGTATGGAATGGAGGGAATTATAGCGGAATGGAGAGAAATGGAATGGAGAGAAATGCAATGGAATGCAATGGAGTGGAATGGAATGGAGTGGAGTGGAGTGGAGTGGAGTGGAATGGAATGTAAAGGAATGGAATGGAATGGAACGGAATGGCGATGAATGGAATAGAATGGAATGGATTAAAAAGGAATGAAATGGAAAGGAATGGAATGGAAGGGAATGGAGTGAAATGGAGAGGATTTCTGAGGAATTGAATGGAAAGCATTGAAATGGAGAGGAATGGAATGGAATGGAATGGAATGGAATGGAATGGAATGGAAGGGATGGGAAATGAAAGGAGTGGAAAGGAATGTAATGGAGAGGAATTGATTGGAATGGAGAGAAATAGAATGGAATGGAGAGGAATGGAATGTAGAGGAATGTATTAGAATGGAATGGAATGAATAGGAATAGAATCTAATGGATGGAGTACAAAGGATTGGAATTGAATGGAATGGAAGGAGTTGAATTCAGATGAATATATTGGAGAGGAAGGGTAAGGAGGGAAATGGAATGGAATGGAATATAGAGGAATGGAGAGGAAGGGAAGAGAGAGGATAGGAGAGGAATGGAATGGTGTGGAATGGAAAGGAAGGCAGAGGAACTGAGAGGAAAGGAATGGAGAGGAATGGAATGGAGTGGAATGGATTGGAAAGGATTGGAATGGAATGGAAAGGAATATAGAGGAATGGAGAGGAATGAAATGGAATGTAGTGGAATGGATTGAAATAGAATGAAAAGGTATAGAAAGGAAAGGAATAGAATGGAGAGGAATGGATTAGAATGGAATGGAAAGTGCTGGAATGGAATAGAATGGAATGGAG
>NW_007255490.1:0-905 GCF_000164805.1 Carlito syrichta
GCAGGCAAGTGGGACTCTCAGGATCAGCTGGAGAGAGACCAAAGCTCTGGTTTCCTCCAAACCTTCTCCTGTCTGGTCGCTGCCTTAACAACTCAGATGCTTTATACTCTCTCTGGACCAATCACATGCCGCCACCCCACTGGCGTCACACTGGACACCCCGCTGACGCGAGGCCATTCTTAGACCAGGTGCTCCCCCACGTGGCCCCCACCTCGCGCCATCCTAACGGACAGGTTCTCTCCGGAATCTTAGCAGACCTTCTGATTTGTGGTTTTTGCCAGCCAAGTTCCCAAGTGCCCTGCACCGCTCTGTCCATCCCCAAATCACTAGGTTTCCCATGATCATTTTTGGCTGCATAAAAGAAAACAAATGAGGATTAGGCTGCAGGAAGACGTCAATACCCAAGTAAAGTGGGAGGTTTCACGCCCTCTCTCTCAGCAGTTCACATAACAAAACATCAGTCAGAGCATAGCAAGGCACCTCGATCATAGCTACCTATTATCTGTTATCTTTGTGTCTGTATGACAACTGTTGATAATACATCAATTTAAAGCACACTTGGGGCCATTACTTTGTTCACTTGAGGTGTGTTCATGTGGTTCTTTGCGTTATGACCCACCACCGTTTCTTAGTTTTGCATCCCCCCCACACACACTTTGGGGAGGGGAATCTATCCCCACACTAATTTATTTTCTAAATAAACTATAATTCCAATCTAACTTCTGTGCAATTATTTGCCTCTTTGGTGCGGCACCAGATCACAAACCAAAACCCCCAAGTAAGTCTGACCTGACATTTTGGAGTCCCCGCTGGGATTCTGGTACCTAACAATTTTTATTAAAATGTATTTTTAAGCCGGGCTCGGTGGCTCAGCCTGTAATCCCGCGCCTTTGGGAGGCTGAGGT
>NW_007255490.1:1656-6255 GCF_000164805.1 Carlito syrichta
TGAGACTGTGCAATTTCAAAAGTTATTAGGTCTGATGCTGCATCTTCTTAACTGTGTTAATAAGAAAATTTGTTGTATCACTAGCTTGTTTTTAAAATATTTCAATAACTGCATTTCAATGTAATTGAGTTCCTTGTAATCCTATGCGTTACACTGTACATTTAAAAACATTACCTAAGAAAGGAGTCATAACTTTCTCTGGACCCCCTAATGAGTTCCTGAATCCTTTAGAAACCCAGATCTAATTTCTTGTTAATAAGTGAGGCCTTCAAATATTTGAAACCAACTCTAAGTTTTGTAAGCTTTCTCTTTTTCAGACTAAATGGCTTGTTTGTTTATATGCTTTTGAGTTGAGGTCACACTCTGTCACGCAGTCTGGAGTACAGTGGCATGGTCATAGCTAACCACAACTTGGTACTCTCGGTTCAAATAATCCTCCTTCCTCAGCCTCCCAAGTAGGTGCACATTACCATGACCAGATATTTTTTGACTTTTTTGTAGAGAGAGAGTCTTGCTATGTTGTTTAGGCTGGTCTCAAACTCCTGGGGTCAAGCAATCCTCCATCTCAATCCCCCAAGGTGCTGGGGTTACAGGTGTGTCACTGTGCCTGGTCCCCACTAAAAGTTCTTAGTTTCCTATTTCAGGACACAACTTTCAGTAAGTTGTAGCCTAGGAGCAGCCAGTATGGGAATGAGAACCTCCTCTGAAATCACTGGCACCAGAGGACCAGAGCCAGCTGCCCATACAGGCACCAAGACCGTTCTGCAGAAACACACAGAGGATGGAGAGACCAACAAAAATGGGTGGGATTTCAAGAAAGTAGTCCATGTTACTGGGTGTATATGGGGTGAGGGAGGGGGTAAAATTGGCGGAGACACAAATTAGCAGTCATCATAACTAGCACACAGAGCTTAGGAGTAGAACAGAAATCATTATGCTAGGTAAAAAGAAAAAAAAAGCACATTTGGGAACTTTACACAAATTAACCCCAGTTATTTGTTCATAAAGAAAATCTCACTGTATTTCAGAGAAATCCAATCATATTCACATTTCTAATAATGTCAGTATGCTCAAAGTCAATGAAGGAAAGCTAACTAGAAGCTTCTGTATGGTTGTAAATTTAAAGTACTCTGAGGAGTAAAATATAAACATGAAAAAATCCAAAAGGGAGAGTCTGTTACAACTGAATGATATGATCATAATATTGAAATTCAATACCTCGTTCTGGCCTGGGAATTCCACTTTGTGTAACAAGACTGTGTGGTCTCAAATCATCTATAATAACCTGGACTTTTAAACATCTGAAACAAGGTATACATATAACTTGTCTGTTTCACCTTGCTCCCTGTGAAAATGGACTTCAATTTGTGAATACAAATGGGCTGAAAAATCAGACTGTTTCTCATGATTGTCTCCCCTGGGATCTCTAAAAAATGTTATCAGGTTATCAGGTTGTTTCCTGGGACATTTGACAACTGTACCCAGAGGGATTGACAGCACCAGGTGTGATGAGTGGAAGTGCCAAGAAAGGAGAAGGGGCTCATGGACCCAGGTGACTAGCACTAAACTTACTGCTAATTGTCTTGCTTGGGCTCTCTCCTTAGCTGAACCTTCGAAGATTTTCCTGTCTAATTGCACAGACTGTTACCAAAATCATTCAGGCTTCTAACAGCTTACACTTATTTTTAAAATCCCATTACTTTTCTAATGATGTGAATTCTTAGAACCACTCTATCACTGCCATAATTGGATAACCAATATTTTTTACCACAAGTATAAATAAACCCTAAGAAAAGAGTAAAGTAAAAACACAGAATAGCATAATAATGGTATTAAACTATCTACTGGGTATATGGGCAAGTTTAGTAGCCTCTTTGAGTCTTTTTGCTACATGGAAGCAACCCTCCATGCTACTACTAAATTAGTAAATGTTAATAAACCAATTTTAATGAGAGTTTTAAAGATAACAATTCACTTTTTTGAGACATCCACTAAAATAAAATTTCCATTTTAGCATGAACCTTATTTGATTGATTGCTAGCATTCAGCATCACACAGTGCCTGGAACTGGACAGGTAAGTGGGGCTAATTAACATTTGCTGAATGAATTTTCTTCCTAAATATGATCTCATTTGATCCTCCCAGAAAGCTTATCAGGATTTTTTTTTATTTCAGTAAACTTTTCACTTGAGATAATTGTAGACTTGCAAGCAGTGATAGAAAAATAATGCTTAAGCAATACATAGTCAACAATAGAAGCTAGTCTTGTAAGCTGTTTACTAGTTTTCCACAGTGGTGACATCTTGCAAAACTTTAGCTCAATGTGAAGACCTGGATATTGACGTTGATACAACCTACCAATATTATTGAGATTTTCCATTTCATTTGTACTTCTGTGTACCCCTGGGTGTACATAGTTTTATGCAAGTCTATCAAATATGTAGGCTTGTATATTCACCACCACAATCAAGATACAAAACATTTTCATCACCAAGAGGATCTTTAATGTTCTTCTTTTATAACCACATTTCTTCCATCTCGTTCCCTCTCTCTCATCACTCTCCATTCCTGACCTTGGAAAACAAATCATATGTTCTCTAATTTATAATTCTGTTGTTTCAAGAATGATATATAAGTAGGTCAAGCCCTGTGACTCATGCCTGTAATCTCATCACTTTGAGAGGCCAAGACAAGAGGATCATTGAACCTTGGAGGTAGACATAAACCTAGGCAATATAACAAGTCCTCTTCTTAAGAAAGAAAAAGAAAAGTCTATGTGGTGGTTAGTTCCTGTAGTCCCAATTTCTCAGAGGGCTGAGGTGAAAGGATTATTTGATCCCGAGAGATCAAGGTAGCAATAAGTGGTGGTTGTGCCACTGCACTTTAGACTGGGTGACAAGGAGAGACCCTGAATCCAAAAAGAACAACAACAAAAGAAATGCAGAATAAAAAAGAATTTCATATAAATTAAACCATAGAGTAGAATGTTACATAAATGAATATCTACAGTATGTAACTTTTGGGGAATTTTCTTTCTTTTCTGCATAATCACTGAAGATTCATCCAGTCAACAGTCTTTAACAACAGTTTGAGTTTTCTTTATTGCTAGACAGTATTACCTGCTACGAATGTATCTCAGTTAATATTTAACCATTCACCCACTGAAGGGCACCTGGGATGTCTCTTTTGCTAGTACAAATAGAGCTGCCCTGTACATGTCTCTACGTACTTTCATGTGAAACTGGCATTCTTTGAGCCAAGTTTAAATAAGAAATAACTTAAGCTCAGAGAGCTTGCTTAAAGCCATTAAACTGGCTAGTGACACTGTTGGTATTTGAAATTAATTCTTGCTTCCAATCCAATTCACCTGATCTGGAAGCAATTCTTCTTGTGCAACATAAAATAATGTAAGAAAGTACCTGAAAGCAAATTTTAAAAATTCTTCCACATCCTGTTTTGGATTCACTTCCAATTGTATTCTTATGAAGAATACTTTTAGTTTAATGCTGACAGGTTTTTAAATCTCTGGAAGTACCAAGAGGAAGTTATGCCTCAGGATAAGAGCTTTAAGGGAGACTATGAATAAGACAATTTAATCAAATTATACTTCTGCTTAAAGTGGCATTCTGTGTTTCAAAAGCAATACTGCTTGCCACATGTGATACAATATTTAAAATAGTTTAAGTTAAGAATTAGTTGATTTCAACAAAAAACATAAAGTAAATAATAATATCTATGGTTCAAAAAAAGTACAAAAATAGTGGGCATGGACAGCAATTATTGAAAATGAAGAAACATTGCACAAATTGACACTGGGATGTTTCACTTCATTCATTAACCACTTGAATTGTATTCTAATTCACTGCACCAGGTTTTTATACAATTGGCCTGATACACTCATGTAGCCAGACTTTCCTGATGTCAATAATCTCAGATAAGGTCTGATCCTGCACCCTGAATATGGGACCATACATTCAGGGATTTCTTGCTTCCTTGAGACTGGATAGGTTTTGGAGGTGGACTCTCAGGATCCTAGAACAGCTACTTAATGAGGGGAAAAAGTAACTCATCTACCACATAGAGCTGGGCAGAGTCTACATGGAGGCTGACAAAGTCCACAAAGGGGCTCAAGTGAGTTCTTAACCTTGGCTACTTGTAAAACATGCTAATGAGGAATGATGTCAAAAAATGGCATACAAGGAAGCTCCAAGCTCTTGTTTCCCCCCCTAGAAGCACCAAAACAAACAAACAAATAAACAAACAACCAGAAACTGTCTAAACTGAGTTTGTACTTGCTCTGAAAACACTCAGATGTTTACAACAACCAAGAAAATGCCCAATCAAGTAAAAGCTATCTTCACAATGTTAGGAAAGTTATGTGGCCTCTTTTCTCACCCTGGGCATATCCTTTCAGTATCATGGCAGTCTTGGTCTTGAACAGGTGACAGTTCAGCTATGTCTCCTCCTTACCCCCAATTAAAGGGACCGGAGCAGCCGGGCTCAGTGGCTCAGCCTGTAATCCTGCACCTTGGGAGGCTGAGGTGAGTGGATTGCCTGAGCCCGCGGGTTCGAGACCCACCTGGGCAACTTGGTGAGAAT
>NW_007255490.1:6306-9282 GCF_000164805.1 Carlito syrichta
CCCAGCAGGTCGAGGCTGCATTGGTCAGGAGCAGCCACTGCACTCCAGTCTGGGCAACAGAGTGAGACTTCAACTCAAAAAAAAAGGGACCAGAGCATATCTGATTTTCAAATTATTGTATACAGTTATTCTAGCCTGTCTGGAGATAATCTGAGGGATTCAAGCAAAGTTCTCTTTTTACAAAACTCAGAATGCAGATGGGAAAAGTAGCTGGTACTATCATAATACTACAAGATAGATGACAAAGTTTCAGGTGTCTGTGGCAAGGGATTACTGGTAGAGACACACAATAGACCGTTGAGGACTGGAGAAGAAACTGAAGTGAGACTCTCAGGGAAATTACCATATATGAACAGCTGCATCTATAGAACAATTTATTAAAAGATACACATGCCAAGCCAACATGCCTGTGCATAAATATCCTGAGTAGATCCTAGACTTCTCCTCAGTTGATCTCTAGCTTCAGAGCAGGATGGCTAAGTGGTGTAGGATTTCCCCAGCCCAGTGACAGTTAGAAAAATTGGAAGAGGGAGTTGTTCTCTTCTCTTTGTGTGGTTGCTTTTTTGTTAGTTAAACTCCTGATGATCAAGCAAACCTTTGTCAAAATATCAGCAGAACATGAGCTAAAGAATCAGAGACTTCTGTAATCACAACTAACAAACAATAGTATTTGAAAAAATAAACAGTTCAAAAAAGTTTCAAAACAGTTGAATTGCTATAGCTTCCATTATTCAAGAAAAAGAAAAATAATGAGTGGGAAAAAGAAAAAAAAGAAGAAGAAAAGGAGGAGGAGGAAGAGAAGCTGAAAGCAACCTCTGAAGATTGTCTGATTTTCAGAGTTACTATATTACAACGTTGAAAGAACCAATACTCAATAACAAAAAAATCATAGGCGTACAACAAAACAAAGAAAACATGGCAAACAACAATGTTAACTGGCAGAAATTTTTTCTGAGAATTTCCAGATATTGGGCATACTAGACAAATAATAGAAAACAAGCATGTTAAGTATGCTGAAATAGCTAAGGGAAAAAAATGGACAAATAATTTATTAAAAGCTGGTAAAAGATTATATAGACAAAATGAGAACCTCAACAAGGATAGAAATAAATAAAATATTTATTTTATTTATAAAATTTATATTTATAAATTTATAAAAATTTTATAAAATTTATAAAAATTTTATAAAATTAGTATTTAAAAATTTATAAAATTTATATTTAAAAATTTATAAAATTTATATTTATAAAATTTCTCTTCTAGAAATTCTAGAAGAGAAAAGTCCGAAACCCGGAAAAAGAAATTTCACTGGATGATTCAAAAACATATTTGAACAGGCAGGTGAAACAACCAGAAACTGAAGATAAACCAATTCTGAGGAACACAGAGAATGAAAAACACACAGCAGAAACTAAGGGACATTGGGACACCACGAAGCAGACCCATCTATGCATTATGGATGCCTCAGAAGGGGGAGAGAAAAAGAAACATAGAACTTATTCAAAAGCATAATAATTGAAAATTCCAAATTTAAGGAAAGACATTGGTATACAAATACAAACAACAACAAACTCCAAGTGAGATAAGCTCAAAGCACCCACTCTGAGACTTATTATAATTAAACAGCTGGAAACCAAAGAGAACAAGTGAATCTTTAAACCTTGAATCTTTAAACTTGAAAACAGAAGTGGCTCATCCATATACAAGGAATCCTCAGCAAGATCATCAGCCTATTCTCATTAGAAATTCCGTTGAAGATCAGAGGCAATGGGATGATGTATTTAAAGGGATGAGAGGAAAAAATACCTGTCATTCAAGAATTATATCCTGCAATGCTGTCCTACAAAAATAGGGGAAAATACGGGCATTTCTGAATAATCAAAGTTTGATAAATTTATTAAGTCTATAGAGGTCTTACAAAAGTGATAAAGATTTAACCTTTGGGTTCAAATGAAAGGACACTAGATATTAACTCAAAGTCATATGACAACATAAGAATCTCCTGACAAGGTAAATATATAAGAAAATATAAAAGCCAGAATTATTGTAATCTTGATTTAAAGCTCCAATTTTTAATTTTCAATAGGATTTACAAGAAAAAATACAAATAATTACAGACATGCGTTATAGGGACACGTATAAAGATGCAATTTGTGACATCAACAACAAAAAAGGAAGTAGGAACTTTAAAGAACTAGAATTATTTTATGCAACTGAAGGTAAGCAGAAATCTGATACAATTTAGATTATTATAACTTTGGAATGTTATATGAACTTTCCATAGTAACTATGATAGAATATCTATTTGGTATCTATATAACATAAACCAAAGGAAGTCTGAAGGGGACCTATCTCTCTTTTTCTCTCTTTCTCTGTTCTACACACACAAACACACAAAAAATTTACTAAGCCGGGCTTGGTGGCTCAGCCTGTAATCCCGCGCCTTTGGGAGGCTGAGGTGAGTGGATTGCCTGAGCCCGCGGGTTCGAGACCCGCCTGGGCAACTTGGCGAGACCTCATCTCTGCAATAAAATCAAAATGAGCTGGACATAGTAGCGCGATCCTGTAGTTCCAGCAACTTGGAAGGCTGAGGCGGAAGGATTGCTGGAGTCCAGCAGATTGAGGCTGCGGTGGCTGGGAGCGGCCACTGCACTCCAGTCTAGGTGACAGAGTGAGACTCTAATTCAAAAAAAAAAAAATTACTAAAAGTAAAAAAAATGCAGTTATAGAAAATGAGGAACAAAACATCTTTAAGCCAGACAGAGAAAAATAGGACAATTGCAGAAGTAAGTTTTCCTTATCGGAATTACCTTAAATGTAAGTGTATTAAATTCTCTAATACAAACACAGAAATTGGTTAAATGAATGCTAAAAAATCATGATTCAGCTATATGCTGTCTACTAGAGACTCATGTTAGATTTAAAGACAAAAATAGGTTGAAAGTTAAAGAATGGAAAATATGTTCCATAAAAATA
>NW_007255491.1:0-312 GCF_000164805.1 Carlito syrichta
AATGGAATGGAGAGGAATAGAATGGAGAGGAATGGAGAGGAAAGAATTGAGAGGAATGGAGAAATATGGAATGAAGAGAAATGGAATGGTGTGGAGTCGTATTGAATGGAATGGAATGGAATGGAAAGGAAGGAATGGAAAGGAATGGAATGAATTGGAGGAATGGAATGATATGGAGTGGAATGGAGAGGATTGGAAGAAAAGGCAGAGGAAAGGAATGGAATGAAGAGACATGGAATGTTATGGAGAGACATGGAATGGAAAGGATTAGTATGTATTGGAAAGGAGTGGAAGGGATTGTACAGGAATGAA
>NW_007255491.1:1992-2662 GCF_000164805.1 Carlito syrichta
GGAGTGGAATGGAATGGAATGGGATGGGATGGAATGGAAAGGAATGGAAAGTAGATGATTCGAATGGATAGGAACGAAATGGAGAGGAATGGAACGGATGGAGAGGAATAGAATGGAGAGGAATGGAGTGGAATGGATTGGAGAGGAAAGGAATGGAGAAGAATGCAATGGAATGGAGAGGATTGGAATGGTATGGAGTAGTATGGATTGGAATGGAATGGAATGAGGAGGAATGGAATGGAATGGATTAGAGAACAATGGAATATAATGGAGTGGAATGGAGAGGAATGGAATGGAATGGAGAGGAGTGGATTGAAATGGAGAGGCATAGATGGAATGGAGAGAAATGGAATGGAATAGAGTAGTACAGATTGGAAAGGACTGGGATGGAATGGAGAGGAATAAAATAGAATTGAATGAAATGGATTGGAAAAAATGAAATTGAATGACATGTAATGGAGAGGAATGGAATAGAATGGAGAGAAATGGAATGGAATGGAGAGGAATGAAAATGGATGGAATGGAGAGCGCTGGATTGGAGACGATGGGAATGCAATGGAATGGAGAGGAATGTATTATCCTTGAATGGAATAGAATGGAATGGAATGGAGAGCAAAGAAAAGTAACTGAATGGAGAGGAATGGAAAGAATGGAATGGAATGGAAAGGAG
>NW_007255491.1:3704-4432 GCF_000164805.1 Carlito syrichta
GAGGAATGGAATAGAATCAAATAGAGTGAAATGCAAACGAATGGACAGGAATAAATGGAATGGAATGGATAAAGTGGAAAGGAATGGAATGGCGAGGTATGGAAAAGAATGGAATGGAATTGAATGGAATGGAATGGAGCGAAATGGAATGAAATCGTGAGTAATGTAAAGGAATGGAAAGTAATGGAAGGGAATGGAATAGAGAAGAATGAATAGAATTGAATGAAATGGAGAGGAAGAAATAGAATGGAATGGAATTGAATGGAATGGAATGGTTTGGAGCAGAATTGAGAGACATGGATGGAATGGACTGGAATGGAGTTGAATGCAGGGGAATGGAATAGAGTGGAATGGAATGGAATGGAGAGAAATGGAATAGAATGGAATCGAATGGAATGGAGAGAATTGGAATGGAATGGAATAAAAGGAATGGAATGGAAGGAAGAGGAATGGAATGGAATGGAGAGGAATGGAATGGAAATGTATGGAATGTAATTGAGTGTGATGGAAAGGAATGGATTGGAATGGAGGGGAATGGAATGGAATGCAGAAGAATGAAATGGAATGTAATGGAGAGGATTGGAATGGAGAGAAATGGATGGAAAGATGGAATGGAATGGAATGAATTGGAATGGAGAGATATGGAATGGAATGGAGAGGAATGGAATGGAATGGGATGAAATCGAATCGAATCGAATGGAGTAAAAAGGAATGGAATAGAGAGGATT
>NW_007255492.1:0-1265 GCF_000164805.1 Carlito syrichta
CCAGGTCGAGGCTGCGGTGGCTGGGAGCAGCCATTGCACTCCAGTCTGGGCAACAGTGAGACTACAACTCAAAAAAAAAAAAAGAAAGGGGGACATGCCAGGGCTGGCATGGGCAAAGAAATCGCTACAGTATAGTTTCTTGAAAAGAAAAATAAATAGGTCAATAGAATAGAGTCCAGAAATAGACCCATAAATATAGATGCTTGATTTATGACAAAGGTGACACTGTAGAGCAATAGGAAATTAATAATCTTCAGTAACTGGTGCAGGGTCAACTAGATATCATTTTTGTATCCTTACTTCTTTTACTGTACATAAAAATCAATTCCAGAAATCAGCCGGGTGTGGTAGCGCATGCCTGTAATTCCGGCTACTTGGAAGGCTGAGGCGGAAGGATTGCCGGAACCCAGCAGGTCGAGGGTGCGGTGGCCAGGAGCGGCCACTGCACTCCAGTCTAGGCGACAGAGTGAGACTCCAACTAAAAAAAAAAAAAAATCAATTCCAGGCCAGGCACAGTGGCTCATACCTATAATCCTAGCACTTTGGGAGGCCAAGGGTTTGCCTTAGCCCACGGGTTTGAGACCAGCCTGGGCAACTTGGTGAGACCTCATCTCTACAATAAAATAAAAAAATTAGCCAGGCACAGTGGCGCATGCCTGTACCTCCAGCTACTTGGAAGGCTGAGGCTGAAGGATCACCTAAGCCCAGCAGGTTGAGGCTGCGGTGACTGTGAGCATATATAATTCATATAATTCTAGCACTTTGGGAGACTGAGGTATGAGGATCACTTGAGCCCAGGAGTTTGAGACCAGCACTGGCAACATAGCAAGACCTAGTCACTTCAAAAATATCAAAAAAATTAGCCAAGTATGATGGCACACACCAATAGTCCTAGCTACTCAAGAGGCTGAGGCAGAAAAATTGCTTGGGCTTAGGAGGTCAAGGCTGCAGTGAGCCATGATTGTGCCACTGTACTCCAGCCTAAGTAACTGAATGAGACCATGACTCACAAAAAAAAATTCAGGAAGACATCTTCAAACGTCAAAGCTGTTAAGTAAAATAGGAGGTCACTCATTCTATTTTGTTCCAAAATGAACAGCTAGGATCAATGAATGGAAATAATGAGGATAATAAAAATGATGATAAGGATTGTGATTAGGATAATATTGAGTACTTTCTATATATTCCAAGCACTATGCTAAATAAATTCTTTTTTTTTTTTTTGAGTTGGAGTCTCACTGTCGCCCAGACTGGAGTGCAGTGGC
>NW_007255492.1:1285-8585 GCF_000164805.1 Carlito syrichta
GTCTTCCAAGTAGCTGGAACTACAGGCATGTGCCACCATGCCTGGCTAATTTTTTAATTTACTGTAGAGATGAGGTCTCACCAAGTTGCCCAGGCTGGTCTCAAACCCCTGGGCTCAGGCAGTCCTTTCATCTCGGCCTCCCAAAATGCTGGGATTATAGGCTTGAGTCACCACACCTGGCCTTTTTTTTTTAAAGGACAGATTCTTGCTGTTAGCCCAGGCTGGAGTACATGGAGTACAGTGGTGTGATCATATCTCACTGCAGTCTCAAACTCCTGGGTTCAAGCAATCCTCCTGCCTCAGCCTCACAAGTAGCTGAGACTACAGGTGTACATTAGCATGCCTCACTAATTTTTTAATTTTTGTAGAGAAGGGGGTCTTGCTTTGTTGTCCAGGTTAATCTCAAACTTCTAGCTTCAAGTGATCCGCCTCAGTTTCCCAAAGTGCTGGGATTACAGGAGTGAGCCACCATGCCGGACTTACCATTCCTATTTAAACACACACACACACACACACACACACACACACACACATTTATGTCTATATATACAAATAAATATTTTAAAGGATACAGAAAACAATAGAAAAAATGGTTATCTGTAGGGTGGGGAAGGGAAGTAGATGGCTAGGGGACAGACGTCAGAGGAAAACTCATTCTTTTTTTTTTTTTGAGTTGGAGTCTCACTCTGTCACCCAGACTGGAGAGCAGTGGCCGCTCCCGGCCACCGCAGCCTCGACCTGCTGGGCTCTGGCGATCCTTCCACCTCAGCCTCCCAAGTAGCTGAAACTACAGGCACACACTACCACGTCTGGCTAATTTTTGATTTATTGTAGAGATGAGATCTCGCCAAGTTGCCCAGGCGGGTCTCGAACCCCCAGGCTCAGGCAATCCCCTCACCTCAGCCTCCCAAAGTGCTGGGATTACAGGCTGAGTCACCAAGCCCGGCTGGAAACTCATTCTTTACTGAATATCCTTTTAGGCCTTCTTAACTTTGTACTGGGTTAATATTCAAAAATAAATAGGGTAGGGCATGGTTGCTCAAGTCTGTAATCCCAGCACCTTGGGAGGCCAAGGCAAGAGCTCAGGCATTTGATACCAGCTTGGGCAACTTGATGAGACCTTGTCTCAACAGTAAATAAAAAAATTAGCCAAGCACGGTAATGTGCACCTGTAGTTCCAGCTACTTGGAAGGCTAAGGTGGAAGGATCGCCTGAGCCCAGCAGGTTGAGGATGTGATGACTGTGAGCATGCCACTGCACTCCAGCCTGGGCAACAGAGTGAGACTCCAACTCAAAAACAAATAAATAAATAAATGAGCCTATTCATACTATCTTCGTGAGGGCTTCTGAGCAATATTATACGTGTAATAATTTTTTTCTTTGGCTGGACACAGCAGCTAATGCCTATAATCCCAGCACTTTGGGAGGTCAAGGTGGGAAGACTGCTTGAACACAGGAGTTCAAGACCAGCCTAGGCAACACAGTGTGACTTCATTTCTACAATAATAAAAAAAATTAGCCAAGTATGGTGGTGTACACCTGTAGTCCCAGCTACTTGGGAAGCTGAGGTAGAAGGGTCACTTGACCCCAGGATGTCAAGGCTGCCGTGAGCGTGGTTATACTGCTGCACTCCAACCTGGGCAACAGAGTGAAACCCTGACTCAAAAAAAGTCAACAACAAACATTTTCCCCCACTCAATGAGATTCAAACCCTTTTTTGCTACAATGAAGATAGCAAGTAGTCATCTAAGCCTAACTGACTATTCTGCAGATGGCTTTTTTTTTTTTTGAGTTGGAGTCTCACTCTGTCCCCCAGGCTGGAGTGCAATGGCACACTCAGAGTCACCGCAGCCTTGATCTCCTGGACTCAAGTGATCCTTCCACCTCAGCCTTCCAAGTAGCTGGAACCACAGGCGTGTGCCACCACACCTGGATAATTTTTTTATTTAATGTAGAAACAAGGTCTTGCCAAGTTGCTCAGGCTGGTCTCGAACCCCTGGGCTCAGGCAATCCTCTTGCCTCAGCCTCCCAAAGTGCTGGGATTACAGGCTTGAGCCATAGCACCTAGCCAGCTTCTTCTTCTTCTTCTTTTTGGTCAAATCACCCATGGAGAGCTGACCAGGTCCAGAAACAGTTGTAAATGCTCAATCACAGGGGCTGGATTCTACCCCTTCAGGGCCTGGAGCCAAGAATGGAGAGGCCATAGTTAGCTGGATAGATGTCCTAAGTCAGGAATCACTCACCCGGTCATAGGTGTCCCCTTCCAGTTCTCCCCATTTCCTGCCATCCCATGAGGTGACTCGAACTTGATTCCCATCCCTGATCTCTTGAGGTATGTAGCTGTGAAGGACCTTCTGAAGTCTGCCTGTTCTCGAAGTAGAGAGATCATTGGCAGCAAGATTGCCTGTGGAGATAAAGATATGTCAGAGTCGGGCCCAGTAAGACATCTCACCAGCAAGGGTGCTGATAGAGAGTCAAACCAATCTTCAACAATCCCAATCAATGCAGACTCCAGCAGCTGGGACATATATAACATAATAAATGTGGCATAGTACCGGTCAACCTAGAGTGGGATTACAAAGAAAAACACCTACATGGGCCATAAAGGTTAAGTAATAAATGAAACAGACCAGGTAAGAATATTTATAAAGAAATATGCTCTCTGTCACTATTTTGGAAACACATGTCTCTCTTCATCTTTGGTAAATACTATGGTTTATTTACCCAAAAATTATTCTCTTCTTATTCCTTAGTAATAGAACCCCAACTTTTAGGGAGGGCACAATGTACCTAAAAAAGACTACATTTCTCAGCCTTTCTTTTACAACTAAGTATGACTATGACTAAGTTTTGGTCAAATCGTTGTAGGCAGGAGTATCGTGTGGGAATTCTGGGAAGATGTTTTTTAAAAGCTGACACAACTGGGAGATGAAATGAGTCTCTTTCGCCCAATTATTTCCTCCTGACTTGAGTTTGAATATGATGGCTGGAGTTCCGACAGTCATTCTGTACATGAGGCAATCCTGAGGATGACACTAGCAATAAGATAGGTTGTAAAAGGAAAAAGGGAACTCAAGTCCCTGATGATTGCAGAGCCTCTTACCAGCCCTGGACTGTCTGTATCCCAGCTTCTCTTATGTAAAAAGAAAGATAATGTTTTCTTTTTCAAACCATTCAGTTAGGTTTTCTATTACAGGCGAACAACTCTAATTCTGACTTACCATCTACCTTTCCTTTTCGGTCTCTCTTTTTTTCCTCCTTTTTTTTGAGTTGGAGTCTCACTCTGTTGCCCAGGCTGGAGTGCAGTGGCACGCTCACAGTCACCGCAGTCTCGACTTGCTGGGCTCAGGTGATCCTTCCACCTCAGCCTTCCAAGTAACTAGAACCACAGATATGTGCTAACACGCTGGCTTATTTTTTTTATTTATTGTAGAGATGAGGTTTCACCAAGTTGCTTAGGCTGGTCTCAAAACCCTGGGCTCAGACAATCCTCTTGCCCCGGCCCCCCAAAGTGCTGGGATTATAGGTTGAGCCACCACACCTGGCCTTTCCTTTTCCCTTTACTGGCAGACATGAGTTCAAGAAATAGCTCACTCTGCTCTTAGTTCTACAATAAGAAAAATATTATTGCAAGCTTGATGATAAATGTCAACTGACATGTGGCCTCAGAGTCAAGGAGTGACAAGGATGGGTAGAAACTGCAGGGAAGAACAGGCGAGTATATACCTTATCTAATGGGAGTGAACCAGCTCAGTGTTCCCAAAAAGAAATATCCCCATTTTTTAGAGCATTCGAAGAAGTAAATACTATATTCTCTGCTCTAGAGGAATTTGCAGAAGCATATGGAAAAAGGAAAGATGGGTTTCAGTTTTGGCTCTACCACCAATCCTTATAAGATTTAAGTTATTTATTAAGTTATTATTAAGTTATTTAATCTCAACAAGCTGCTCAGTTTCTCCCTCCATAAAATGTAAGGGCTAGATTAGGTAAACTCTAAATTTCCTTCTTACACTGAAATTCTGTGCTCCTATCTTCTTAGGATCAAGAGTCAGTCACTTGGGTGAGGAGCTGGGATGAAGGTGGGGTAATGATAGTTCAGCACACTTTAGAAGAGTAACTCTCAATTACTTCTTCTTTGTCCTTCTTCCTCCTCTTAGTTCAAGTTCCTCATCTTCCATGTAACCCTATCCTTATTCATCTTCCTTCTGATCTATTTCCACAGCCCTCAGTCAGATCAGGACAGTCTAGTGTACAGGCTGGGCTTTTAGCACTGGACTAATTAATCCCATGCCAGCATCTTTCTCTTTTCTGGACTTCCAGAAGGTTAAGACCAAATGTGATACCTTTCTGGATCACCCATGCAGCTACCCATGAGGCTGGAGGCTAACTCAAACTGTATAGGCTGACTAATAAGAAATGGAAAAAAAGGGCCTAGGCCCATCAGAAGGGCTCAGGCACATGGCAAAAGAAGCCTCGCTGAGATCCAGGTTGGGTGTGGAAATCACGGTCTCTTGTGGATATTTCTCAGAGCCCCAAGGAAAAAAATTCTATTTTAAGGCAGGATGTCGGCCAGTGGATGGCAGAAGTGAGCTCTCTTCTGGACAGGACTGCTCTACTGAGATAAATAAGGCAGGGGCTTATCTCCAAAGAATTCATAATCTTGAAGAGGGAAAAGCTATACTTTCAGTAAAGCTCTAAGGCAAGGTTAACATGCAAGGCTGAAGCCCACGGTGTGGGAGCATAGAAGAGAGAAGCATCATTTCTGAACTGGCCAGTGGAGGTCATAAGATAAGACATCCAGGAGGTGGCACCATTGAGCTGAGATTAGAAAATCAAAGGCTTTAGACAGCCCAGTTGGAGTGGGGTGGGATGGAGAAATTCTAGAGGAAAATGTAATATGAGCTAAGGTTTATTAGAGTAGTGGAATATGGCTGAAGCACAGAAAGCTAGGGGAAGAGTCATATATGAAGTACATAAATGGTGGCTGCAGCCAGATCTTATCATTTTAGTTGGCAAGCTAAATAAACTTAAGTTAAATTTTATAGAAAAAGGAAACAGCTGAACGCAGTGGTTGAAGCCTGTAATCCCAGCACTTTGGGAAGCCGAGACGAGAGGACTGCCTAAGCTCAGGGGTTAGGGAAATGTGATGAGACCATGTCTCTATAATAAATCAAAAAATAAGCCAGGCGTGTCAGTGTGTGCCTATAGTTCCGGCAACTTTTTTGACACTCAGACTCAAAAAAAAAAAAAAAAAAAGAAAGGAAAAGGAAACATGAATAGGGGTACAAGTGTCATGAAACAGAGCCCTGCTCAGAGGCCTTGCTCAGCAATCTTTCTTGACCAACTGACAGAGAAATAAAGGGAATAATCACAAAGAGAAAAAAGATACAAGCTTAGCAGGCAAACTCTTGCCCCTCTCATCTCGGTCCTGAGACCAGACAGCCTACCATATTCAGTGTGTCCCTGACAAGGTGAGGTAAGGAGCTCTCTCTGCCCAAGACACCAGAACCCTGACTTACGGCAACAACCAGTCTGAAGCAATGCTAGTGTCTTTCCCCCAGGGGCTGCACACAGGTCAAGTACAGTGTCCCCCAGCTGCAGGCCGAGTGCCAGCACAGGCAGCAAGGAGGCAGCATCCATCAGATAGTAGTCCATGACACCCAGGCTGCCGGATCTGGAAGAAAGGCCAATTTATTGTCAAATACCAGGACAAGACAACCACAGGGAGTCAAGACCAACAAGTCCATGCCCTCAGGAGCCACTGAGATCCAATCAGTAAGAACTCATTTCTCAGACCCACACTGACTTATTCACTTACTCACTCATGCATCCACACAGCAGCTAGGCATGCTTTTATTTATTTATTTTTTTGACAGGGGTGTAAGAAAGCAGGAATTTATTGAGAGGACAGGAAAGCTCCTGGCAGTAGGAGGGGTCCCGAAGGGTTGCCCCAGACGCGCTTTTAAAACACAGATCAACTCACTCCAATCTAGCCATGTTAGCCACCATGCTGTTCCTAATAAAGTCACACATGCTTCTGTCTCTGGCTTTTGCAGTTGCTGTATCTTCTGCCTGCAACATTCATTGCTCAAATATCCTTGATTTGCTTCCTCACTTCTTTCAGGCATCTCCTCAAAAGTTACCTCAGGCTGTGCACAGTGGTTCACACCGATAATTCCAGCACTTTGGTAGGCCAAGGTGAGAGGACTGCCTGAGCCCACAGGTTCGAGACCAGCCTGGGCAACTTGGTGAGACCTCATCTCTACAATAAATCAAAAAATGAACTGGGCATCGTGGCATGTGCCTGTAGTTCCAGCTACTTGGAAGGCTGAGGCAGAAGGATCACCTGAGCCCGGCAGGTTGAGGCTGCAGTGGCCAGAAGCGTACCACTGCCCTCCAGCCTGGGTGACAGAGTGAGACTCCGACTCTAAAAAATAAAATAAAGAGCCGGGCTCGGTGGCTCAGCCTGTAATCCCGTGTCTTTGGGAGGCTGAGGTGAGTGGATTGCCTGAGCCCCCGGGTTCAAGACCCGCCTGGACAATGAGACTCATCTCTACAATAAATCAAAAAATCAACCGGGCGTGGTAGCACATGCCTGTAATTCCGGCTACTTGGAAGGCTGAGGCAGAAGGATCGCCGGAGCACAGAAGGTCGAGGCTGCGGTGGCCAGGAGCGGCCACTGCACTCCAGTCTGGGTGACAGAGTGAGACTACAACTCAAAATAAATAAATAAATAAATAAAACAAAATAAAATGAAATAAAATAAAATAAAGCCGGGCTCGGTGGCTCAGCCTGTAATCCCACGCCTTTGGGAGGCTGAGGTGAGTGGATTGTCTGAGCCTGCGGGTTTGAGACCTGCCTGGGCAACTTGGTGAGACCTCATCTCTACAATAAAATCAAAAATTAGCTGGGCGTGGTAGGGCGCACCTGTAGTTCCAGCTACTTGGAAGGCTGAGGCGGAAGGATTACCGGAGCCCAGCAGGTCGAGGCTGTGGTAGCCAGGAGCGGCCACTGCACTCCAGTCTGGGCGACAGAATGAGACTCCAACTCAAAAAAATAAAATAAAATAAAATAAAATAAAATTAGCAGGGCATGGTGGTACATGCTTGTAATCCTAGCTACTTGGGAGGCTGAGGTAGGAAAATTGCTTAAACCTAGAAGTTCAAGGCTACAGTCTCATCATTTCACTCCAGCCTGGGCAACAGAACAAGACCCTGACTCAAAATAAAATAAATTGGCTCCAATTCGCATCACCTTGTATCTCTCTACCCTGCATTTTTTTTTTTTTTTTTTGAGTTGG
>NW_007255492.1:8605-9026 GCF_000164805.1 Carlito syrichta
GAAGGATTACCGGAGCCCAGCAGGTCGAGGCTGTGGTAGCCAGGAGCGGCCACTGCACTCCAGTCTGGGTGACAGAGTGAGACTCCAACTCAAAAAGCAAAAAACAAAAAACACTTTATACATATAGGTATGTGTGTGTGCGTATATGTGCACACATTTTTTTCCCCTCTCTAATTCCCCCTATTAGAATGTTAGTTCAGTGCCGGGCACAGTAGCTTACGCCTGTAGTTCCAGCTACTTGGAAGACTGGAGTGGAAGAAGAACCTGAACCCAGCAGGTCAAGGCTGTAGTGGCCGTGAGCATGTGTGTGTATGTGTGTGTGTTGGCGTCTCACTCTGTCACCCAGGTTGGAGTACAGTGCTGTCACCCAGGTTGGAGTACAGTGGCAAGCTCATGGCCACTGCAGCCTCGACCTGCTGGG
>NW_007255492.1:9046-15582 GCF_000164805.1 Carlito syrichta
TTTTTTTTTTGAGTTGGAGTCTCACTCTGTCGCCCAGGCTGTAGTGCAGTGGCACGCTCACAGCCACCGCAGCCTTGACCTGTTGGACACAGGTGCTTCTTCTTCCTCAGCCTTCCAAGTAGCTGGGACTACAGACACACGCCACCACACTCAGCTAATTTTTTGATTTATTGTGGAGATGAGGTCTCACCAAGTTGCCCAGGCTGGTCTTGAACTTATGGGCTCAGGCAATCCTCTCACCTCAGCCTCCCAAAGTGCTGGGATTATAGGTGTGAGCCACCGTGCCTAGCTAAGTAGTTTTTTAACAGTTGTCTTCCTCACTAGACTGGAAGTTCCATGAGGATTTGTGCACCAAAGCACTCAAATACCTAGCATTTGGTAGACAATAACTATTTCTGAATGAATCAATGAGTCCTTCATAGATCAATTTCTATATCCTAAAACTGATACTGAGCTTTCCTTTTCTTAATTTCTTTTTTTTTTTTTTTTTTTTGAGTTGGAGTCTCACTCTGTCGCCTAGGCTGGAGTGCAGTGACACAATCACAGCCACTACAGCCTCTATCTGCTGGGCTCAGGCAGTCCTTCCACCTCAGCCTTCCAAGTAGATGGAATTACAGGCACGTGCCACCACACCCAGCTAAGTTTTTGATTTACTGTAGAGACGAGGTCTCGCCAAGTTACTCAGACTGGTCTCAAATCCCTGGATTCAGGCAATCCTCTCACCTCGGCCTCCCAAAGTGCTAGATTATAGGCATGAGCTACTGCATCTGGCTTCCTTTTCCCAATTTCAAAAGCACAATTCATTCAGCATTTGATTCTGGAGCCTTTTTCACTCAACTTCATATACATAAACATTGGATCAAGAGACTGGAAATTCATGCTTTTTCCCAGTCTAGTGCCAACTCTGTGCCCCTCAGTCAGTCCCATTTCCTAGGAAAATCCTATTGCCCTCAGTACCACGAGATTACTTCTCCTACTCACTTTGATGAGTGGCTCTGGGGGCAAAACAGAAGACAGCTGTGAATAACACACACTAACTTGAGAGGGACCCGTGGGTGCTCAGGGAAGAGGTGGTTGTTTTCTACGGGAGGCAGCAGAGCAGGTTCATTGTGCAGATTCAGGGCTCAGGCCACCTAGTTCTAAATACTAGCTGCACCACTTACTATCTGAGAGACATAAAGCAAGTAAGTACCTTAACTTCTCTACCTTAGTTTCCCCAAATGTAAAAAAAAAAAAAAGCAATAATATTAACACTTCATAAGGCTGTTGACAGAACAAAGGAGATAACATATACACAACACTCAAAAAAATGCCTAATGCGCCATAAATATTAGCAACATAATATCCTTATGACAGAGGACAGGAGCTGGGTCTCTTCATGTCTATTTCAAGCAGGCACTCAGGACAGTCCCAGCCATGGCTCCAGATCCTACCTGGCAGGAGGGAAGCGGCTGACATCCCCTTTGGCAAAAGTGAAGCATCGAAGGTTCGGACTGCAGGCCCAGGATGTTGAGGTTGGAGCTGCAGATTGACGACTCTCAGGTTCCACTTCCAAGTGGGAGATAGCTCCATTCACAAAGTCCCGGGCACTCAACTGCTCCAGCTTAGCACTCACATGCTCCCAAGCAGCAAAGTTATTAACCAGCGCACCATATTTCTGCTCTGAGAGGAGACTGACACGGATTGATGGCCAAAGATCCCCAAACTGCACACTGTAGGTCATGTCAAAATTCTGCAGAGCCAGTCGAACAGCGGGGAATTTGGGCTCTGTGGCAGCCTAAAAGAGAAAGGACAGGGTTAGTGGTTGTCCTAGTCTTGCCTCTATCCCCTAATACCTGATTCTGCCTCAGAGTCTAGGGGCACTTTTGGATCCACTCCTACCTTTGTATACCTGCCTGTCAGAAGAGAAGTGTGAAACAGAAAACTAGTAGGGAGCTGGCCTTCCCATCCCAGGGTTGTGAGAGAAAGGAAGTTGTAACTTGACAAACTACATGGGAGTCATCAAGAAAGGAGACAACGGAGTAAGAGAAACTTAAGAGAATGGAAGTTGGGTATGGTGACTCAAGCCTGTAATCTCAGTGCTTTGGGAGGCTGAAGTGCTTGGGGCCAGGAGTTTAAGACCAGCTAGGCAACATCGTGTGACCTCCACAACTCTACAAAAAATTTTTTAAATTAGTTGGGCATGGAGTTGCACGCCTGTAGTACCTGCTACTTGAGGGACTAAGGCAGAAGGATCACTTGAGTCCAAGAGTTCGAGGCTGCAATGAGCTATGATCACACCATTGCACTCTGCCTTGGGTGACAGAGCAAGAAAAAAAAAAAAAAAGAATGAAAGCTCAGGAGGAGACTCTTGAGGAGAGCCTGCAGGTTAGGAGAAACTATGGAAGGCCATAGGTAAGCTTTGGGTTTAGAAAAAAAACCCTTTTCCTCTGAACAGTCTTTCTATTTTCCAAAGTACTATCATGTCTACTAGCTTCTGTGATCATTACAACAGATAACTTAGTAGGATACAAAAAAATAATATCAGCCTTCCACACTGATGGAGGGATGTGGGTAACTTACCTAAAGTCATGCAGCTACTAGCACCATAACACTCAGAATCATAGGGTTGAGGGTCATTTTGGGAGTTTCCAGACTCCAGGAAGATGAGATAAAGAGACTCACAGAATCCTGAGGTATGAACCAAAACAGGGACTTCCAGGATGACTGCTATGGGGGTAGCAGAGAAGGACATGGAGAAAAGAGCAGAAAGGTAGAGTAAAAGGGACATTAAGACTTCAGGTGAGGAGTCCATGAGTTGGTCCTGGTTGCAGCAGCTGGAATGCTATGGCTGGCAGTCTTGTTACTATCTGTGACTTTTGCTCTAGCCTGGATTTTGGTCTGGTCAAAACTTTTGCTCTGGCCCTCATTTCTTGTTATACTGAGGATTCTTGCTCCGAGTACGACTTCTGCCTTGGTAGGGACTCTTGCTCCGGCTCCTGCTATTTTGGGGACTCTTGCTCCGGCCCTGACTTCTGCCATGATGAGGACTCTTGCTCTGGTTTCGACTTTTGCTGTAGTGAAGACTCTTGTTCTTGCCCTGACTTCTGCTAATGTGGGGACTCTTACTCTGGCCCAGATTTAAGTTTCGGTGAGGACTATTGCTCCGGCTCCGACTTCTGCTACGATGGGGACTCTTTCTCTGACTCTGATTTATGCTCAGATGAGGACTCTTGCTCTGGCTCTGACTTCTGCTATCATGGGGACTCTTACTTTGGCTCTGACTTTTGTTTTGGTTGGTACTCTTGCTCTGACTGTCACTACTCTGGCATTCACTAATAACACTCGAACTACAGCTGGGATTAGTGCTACAGCTGGAATCCTTGGATGAAGGCAAAGGGCAGCTGTAGGGGATCTTGGGAGGCTCTTTGCAAGAGCCTTGAGAGGCCACTGGGTAGACATGGAGGCCACAGGGGATAGTATCAAGGTAGGCCCGGGGTCGGGGAACAATGGGTAAACATCGGGGATCAAAGGGTGTTCTCAAAGGGATAAAAGAATAGATGTGGGTAGAACAAGGAGGCACCGGAGGTTGATAATGAGGTTGGGTTGGGCCCTTGGGAGTGCTATAGGTGCCACAGGGGGGCACAATGGGATAGTTATGACACTGAGTAGGGCCTGTGGAGTGGCTGAGGGAACCAGGGGTTGGGCTGGGATGGGGAGTGGAGGGAACCACAGAGTATATATGGGTATTGCATGGAGATCTCATAGGGAGTCCATGGGGCCTGCTCTGAGCATAACTACTGGGTAAAACCGCATCACAAGGAAAGCAAAGGGGAAGAGAAGTGGGAATAACAGTTCTGAGGGTCCTAGGGACCACAGTGGGTAAGGTAGTTCCTGGGAGAAGTTCTTTGGGACAGGAATTTGAAAGCATCGTGATGCATGGCTTCACACAAAAAGGACCAGAGAGGCCAGAGGGGTGGGAAGGAGGTGGAGGAGAGGTGCTAGCTTCAGGGGGCTTGGGATGGCCAGGAGGGGTATGCTGGGGAGTGTTGATTAGGGAGCGACATCTGTGGGGAGTGCATGATTGCCTCAACTCTGAGGATTTAGGGGACTGCACTTTGGGGGACACTGGGGAAGGGAGAGGAGGTTCATTGTAGCTTCTGCGGGGAAGTGACTGGGGTGAAGGTATAGACTGGTTGCCCAGAGGTGAAGGGACGGAGAAGACAGAATAAGGACAGTGGGGAAGAGATGATTCCTGGGAACAAGAGGGACCAGAAGTCATAGCATCCGGGGACAGGAGGAGGTAAGAGTTTTCACTAGCCTCCCAGGAGAAAAGGGACTCAAAGCAAGACTCCCTGGGAGCCTGGGGCTGGGATGAGCAAGGAGAAACAGTACTTCCAGGGGCCAGGCGGATGGAACAGCAAGGACTCCCAGGGGCAGGTATGCAGGCCTCTGAGGAAAGATGGGAATAATGATAAGAGCCCTTCCGAGGTGAGCAGGGAGAGCCAGACATGCCTCTCTGAGATGAGAGTGGGGAGCCACAACAATTTTTCTCAAGGGGCAGATCAAGCTGTGGTTTGGGGTCACAAGAGTCTGGAGGCTTATGGCTGCCATGGTATAAGCCGGCAGTAGGTGGGGAAGATGGTGAGGAAGGAAGAGGATCATTATAACTTTCCCCTGAGGACCAGTGAGAAGGCAGGTTGGATATCATCAGTCCAGTTTCCAAAACCCTGTGAGAAAGGACTGGAGAGACCATAGGTCTAGTTTCCACTGGCTGGTGAGCAAGGGGAGGCGAAATCGTGAGGCAAGTTCCCAGGATCCTATGAGTAGGAGGGGGTGAAATCACAGGGCAAGTTCCCTGGGACTCAGGAGTGAGGGGAGGTGAAATCATGGGGCCAGTTTCCAAGGGTACATGAGTGAGCTGAGGGGAGGTCAGGGGACTGGTTCTCGGAGGCTGATGAGTGAGGGGAGGGGAGGTCACCATGCTGCTTCCCAAAGCTGGAGAGTAACCACTACAGTAAGAGAGGTAAGTGTGTTGGTCAAAACAAGGGCTTCGAGGACAGGGACTTGGCATTCTCGGCGGACTGATCCAGCTGTAATAAGGGATCCGTTGATGGAGAGTGGGTGACCCCAGAAGGCTGAACCGGTCAAAATAAGGACTTGAAGGAGGAGAACCCGAAATGCAGCAATAAGGCGTTTGAAGGAGTTGGGGAGAAGAGGGTTCAAAAGAACATCTCTCTGGGGGCAAGGGAGGCTGTGGGTGTGAGGAAGGGGGCGATGAGGGCGGGGAGGGAACCGGTTGAGGTAAGCACCGGGACGTGCCATTTATGGAAGAAATTCCCGGGCTACCGGTGAGACAAGAGAAAGCGACTCTAGAGAAATGGGGAGAGTCCGGAGGGTGAGAGGAGTCCTTGCACCTTTTGCCTGCGTTTGTGGAAGGGCCGGTAGTATGGGCTGGGCGGTCGCTGTAACATTTCCTGGGCGCCAGTGGCAGCTTGAGGGTGAGGACGGGGCTGATCCCTTTCCCGCAAGGCAGCGGAGACCCAGGGGAGTAGGGGATTTCGCTATGGCATTTTCCGGGGGGTGAGGGCGACCGGGCAGGATGATGATCAATGAGGAAAGGAGTAGAAGAGGTCATGGGGTAAGGAGGTAAGGAAAAGGGGGGGGAGGGAGGGGAAGAGGGAGGGAGGGGAAGAGGGAGGGAAGTGGAAGGGGTAGTGGGGGCCAAAGGAAAGGTAAGCCGAGCTGGGAGCAGGAGGAGGTGACATAACTAAAAGAATGAGGGCGAGGCGATGACGTAACTTAGAAGGGCGGAGTTAGGAGGCTGCAGACGTAACAAGTACAAGAGATGAACACTTAGGGCGAAATAAAAGGACAGAGAGAGAGAGAGAGGCGGTGACGTAACAGACGTGAGAGGGAGGAGCTTAGTGACGCTCCGCGAATGGCAGGGTAAAGAGGCTTTGGGTTCTAGGGGGCGGGAAATGGAAGGGTTAGAGAAGCTTCCACCGTTACTGTTCCATCCTGTGCCCCCAGTCGGACCTTACCCATTTCTTTTTATGTCGATGTCTCCGCGGAACCGACGCGAAATCCACACGCTTCAGCAGCTCCCGAACACCTCTCAGTGCCAGCGCAGCCATGTTGGCGTGCGACACTGCGTAATTCCGACCGGAACCGCAGCGGGAGACCCTAAGGTTCCGGGGAAGAGGTGAACGCCACCCTGGAGGACAAGACCTAGAAAAAAGGAGGGAACTACCTCTGACGCTCCCCCAGGGCTCCGCCCACCTTTGTATACCCCGCCCAGCCGGGGATACCCTGAGGATGCTGCAAAACGAGCAACCTGGCAGTCTGGTGGCACGGCCTAGAGGAATCGAGTAGTGCTGGGGCCTCCGAAGAGGCCCCTAAACCCAGTTGGAGGATCAGAGAGGACTAGAAGCTCCGGTGATTGAATACTAAAAGAGTTAGCTAGCCGGGCTCGGTGGCTCAGCCTGTAATCCCCCACCTTTAGGAGGCTGAGGTGAGTGGATTGCCTGAGCCCGCGGGTTCGAGACCCGCCTGGG
>NW_007255492.1:15602-17104 GCF_000164805.1 Carlito syrichta
CCGGGAGCGGCCACTGCATTCCAGTCTGGGCGACAGAGTGAGAATCCAACTCAAAAAAAAATAAGAATTAGGCAAAAGGGAGCCTGAAGGGCCTTCTAGGCAGAAATTGCATGGAGAAAGATCCTGAGGTAGAGGAAAATGAGACCAAACTTGTAGGCAGAGTCAGATTTGCAGTGAAGCTAATGAAACAAGTTTCAGGACCGGCCGGGCTCGGTGGTTCAGTTTGTAATCCCAGCACTTTGGGAGGTCTAGGCGAGTGGATTGCCGCGAGTGGATCCCGCGGGTTCGAGACCAGCCCAGTCAACATGGCAACATCTAGTCTTCTACAATAAATCAAAAATTAGCCGGGTCTGGTTGCCCGTGCCTGTAGTTCTGGCTACTTGGAAGGCTGAGGCGGAAGGATCGCCGGAGCCCAGCGGGATGACGCTGGGGTGGCCGTGAGCGTGCCACTGCACTGCAGCCTGGGTGACAGAGTGAGACTCCAGCTCAAAAAAAAGTTTCAGGATCTATTATATTATTTGCATGGCCCCATTCAATGCCCTGTACCTAATTTTGTACTTTTCTTTTTTTTCTTTTTTTTTTTTGAGTTGGAGTCTCTGTTGCCCAGGCTGGAGTACAGTGACTCACTCACGGCCACCCCAGAGTCAACCTGCTGGGCTCAGATGATCCTTCCACCTCAGCCTTCCAAATAGCCGGAACTACAGGCTCATGCTACCATGCCCGGCTAATTTTTTTTTTTATTTTTTGTAGAGATGAAGTCTTGCCAAGTTGCCCCAGCTGGTCTCGAAACTGGACTCAGGCAATCCTCTCACCTCAGCCTCCCAAAGTGCTGAGATTACAGGCTTGAGCCACCGTGCCAAGCAGGTTCCACTTCTGATTAAGAGAGTTACAGGACTGATTGGCCCTATCTAAAATGGCATAGGCCTGGTGCAGTACCATGAGCTTGTAGTGCCAGCTACTTGGGAGGCTAAGGCAGGAGGATGACTTGAGCCCAGGAGTTCTAGTTCAGCTTGGAAAACACAGCAAGACCCTCATCTCTAAACAATAATAATAATAATAATATCATAGTGTATACTACACCACCAATTAATAGCTGTTCTCTAACTCTGCTTTTATTCTTATAACTTATAACCACCTGATATATATTAGCATATGGTCTGCTAAATTTATAATTTTCTTTTTTCTTTTTTTTTTTTTTGAGTTGGAGTCTCACTGTGTCACCCAAGCTGGAGTGCAGTGGCACGCTCACAGTCACTGCAGCCTCGACCTGCTTGGCTCAGGTGATCCTTCGACCTCAGCCTTCCAAGTAGCTGGAACTACAGGCACCAACCACCACGCCAAGCTAATTTTTTTTTTAATTTATTGTAGAGATGAGGTCTCACCAAGTTGCCCAGGCTGGTCTGGAACTCATGGGCTCAGACAATCCTCTCCCCCCAGCCTTCTTTCTACAATAAATCAAAAATTAGCCGGGCGTGGTAGCGCGCGCCTGTAGTTCCAGCTAC
>NW_007255492.1:17124-20422 GCF_000164805.1 Carlito syrichta
ACCCAAAAAAAAAAAAAAAATTACAGAGGAGAAACCTTCAAAGAAAACCCTACAGGAAGGGAGTAACGCCTGTTCAAGGCTGAAGCCATCTCTTTCACCACCCCCTTACAATCCCAGGGGCAGAGGCTGCTTTTTTTCCCCTTTCACAGGATTATAGACATGAGCCACCGTTCCAGGACTAGTAAACAGTCTCATGCAGCCAGGTGTGGTGGCTCACGCCTACAATCCTAGAACTTTGGGAAGTGGAGGTGAGAGGATTGCCTGAGTCCAGGTATTCGAGACCAGCCTGGGCAACTTGGCGAGACCTCACCTCTACAATAAATCAAAAAAGTAGATGGGCATGGTGGTGCACGCCTGTGGGTCCATCTACTTGGAAGGGCTGAGAAGGAAGGATCACCTGAGCACAGCAAGTCAAGACTGCAGTGGCCATGAGCATGCCACTGCACTCCAACCTAGACAACAGAGTACAACTCCAACTCAAAAATAAAACAAAAATTCTCATGCAGCCAGGCGCGGTAGCTCAAGCCTGTAATACCAGCACTTTGGGAGAAGGAAGTAAGAGGATGGCCTGAGCTCAGGGTTTCAAGGACAGCCTGAGCAACACGATGAGACCTCGTCTCTACAATAAATCAAAAAATTAGCCAGGCGTGGTGACACACGCCTGTAGTTCCAGCTACTTGGAAGACTGAGGAGGAAGGATCAGCTGAGCCCAGCAGGTTAAGGCTGCAGTGGCTTTGAGTGTACCACTGCACTGCAGCCTGGGTGATAAAGTGAGACTTTGACTCAAAAAAAAAAACAAAGCAAAAATACTCTCATGCAAGTTTAAAATAAACACATGCCAAAGATTGTATTCATCATCATAAACTACTCAAGGTGGTAAGACTTGTTCAAGTAAAAATTTAAGTTTCAGAAATTTAAATATTCAGCCAAACTGGGCTTGGTGGCTCAGCCTATAATCCCGCGCCTTTGGGAGGCTGAGATGAGTGGATTGCCTTAGTCCGCGGGTTCGAGACCCGCCTGGGCAACTTGGCGAGACCTCATCTCCACAATAAATAAAAAATTAGCCAGGCATGGTAGCACGCGCCTGTAGTTCCAGCTACTTGGAAGGCTGAGGCGGATGGATTGCTGGAACCCAGCAGGTCAAGGCTGCGGTGGCCGGGAGCGGCCACTGCACTCCAGTCTGGGCGACAGAGTGAGACTCCAACTCAAAAAACAAACAAAAAAAATAATCAGCCAAAGGAATGCTGAAATGAATTTGCTAATAGTTGCAAAACCATTAATATCCTACTAAGTAATAAACTATAGTGTTTGGGGTTATCTTTTCTACCAGATGGAAATTAATTCCATCTCTATTGGGGAAAATTTATTTATATTACTATGGATAGAAATAATTTGCATAGCTTTCAGTCAGGAATTATTTGCATTGCCAACAGTTTTTTTTACAAGTTAAGCTGTACCCCTACGAAGATGAAAAATAACCTAATCAGTATAAAGAACACTCAGTAGTTTTCTGCCCATTACAAGTTCTGTACAATTTTTCTGGATATGTCTCGCCTCTCTAGAATGTAAGATTTCAAAAAGAAGGATTTTGTTCAATTATTTGCTGAATTATCACCTAGAACTATATGTGGAACATAATTGACTCTCAGCAAATATTTATTGAATGAGTGAGCAATGAGAAAGTAGTGATGTGAGTGTAAACAATTTTTTTCAAAGTTTTTACAGAGACCTAGCAATTCTAAAGTGTAGTGAGTTATGTAAATAGAGGAAAACTTTTTTTTTTTTTAGTTGGAGTCTCACTCTGTCAACTAGGTTGGAATACAATGGCATGCTCATGGCCATCACAGCCTCTACCTGCTGGGTTCAGGCAATACTTCCACCTCAGCCTTGCAAGTAACTGGAACTACTGGTGCAGGCTACCATGCCCAACTAAATTTTGTGGATTTATTGTAGAGACGAGGTCTCACCACGTTGCCCAGGCTGGTCTCGAACCCCTGGACTCAGGCAGTCCTCTCGCCTCAGCCTCCCAGGGTGCTGGGATTATAGGCTTGAGCCACCGGGCCTGGTGTTTTGTTTTTTTTTTAATGCTCATAGACATTTAACTCCAGATGAGGATCCACTGAAAAAAAATTGAATACGCTAGAGAAGAAGTATCCCAAACATACCTCTTCTCAAAGGCTTATACCCACAACATACCTGTGAAGGGCCCCTCCCCAGCCCGGCTTCAATTTACCCATCCATAAAGCCAGAGGACAGAAGAGGAAGTTGGACTAGATCAATGGTTCTCAAACTTTTTGCTTTCAGGACCCCTTTACACTCTTTTCGTTTTTTTGTTTGTTTGTTTGAGTCAGAGTCTCACCCTGTTGCCCAGGCTGGAGTGCAGTGGCACACTCATGGCCACCGGAGGCTCAACCTGCTGGACTCAGGCAATTCTTCTGCCTCAGCCTTCCAAGTAACTGGAACTACAGGCACACGCTACCACACCCGGCCAATTTTTTTTATTTATTGTAGAGATGAGGTCTCGCCAAGTTGCCCAGGCTGGTCTGGAACCCATAGGCTCAGGCAATCCTCTCACCTTAGCCTCCCAAAGTGGTGGGATTATAGGGGTGAGCCACCGCGCCAGCCCTATTTGTTTGTTTTTGCTTTTGTTTTAATTCAGACTGCTACTCTGTGGTCCAGGCCTCAACCTGTTTGCTGGGCCCAGGCAATTCTTCCACCTCAGCCTTACAAGTAGCTGGAACTATAGGCGCACACCACCATGCCCAGTTTTTTTTTTTTTTTTTTTTTTTTTTGTAGAGATGAGGTCTTACCAAGTTACCCAGGCTGGTCTCCAACCCCTGGGCTCAGGCAATCCTCTCACCTCAACCTCCCAAAGTGCTGGGATTATAGACTTCAGCTACCGTGCCCTGCTTACAAATTTCTTGCAAAATAGTGAGAGGCTTAATAGACTACATTTGGAGTCTCATTTCTGCTCCTTCACTCTATCTGTTGCCCACTTAAAAAAAGTCTGGGCACGGTGGCTCACTCCTATAATTCCAGCACTTTGGGAGACCAAGGTGAGAGGATTGCCTGAGCCCACGGGTTCGAGACCAGCCTGGGCAAATTGGCGAAACTTCATTTCTGCAACTTATTTATTTTTGTTTGTTTGTTTGAGTTGGAGTCTCACTCTGTCGCCCAGACTGGAATACAGTAGCCGCTCCCAGCCAGCGCAACCTCGACATGCTGGGCTCCGGTGATCCTTCCGCCTCAGCCTTCCAAGTAGCTGGAACTACAGGCACGCGCTACCACGCCCGGCTAC
>NW_007255492.1:20442-31933 GCF_000164805.1 Carlito syrichta
ACGCCCGGCTACATTTCTACAATTAAAAAAAAAAAAAAATTAGCCAAGCGCGGTGGCACGTCCCTGTAGTTCCAGCTACTTGGAAGGCTGAGGTGGAAGTATCACAGTGGCTGTGAGCATGCCACTGCACTCCAGCCTGGGAGAGAGTGAGATTCAAACTCAAAAAAAAAAGAAAATATATTCTTTTTGATACACCAATCTAGACAACCTTTAAGGTTAGTGGCAGTGTAGAATCTGAAACCATATCAAGAGTTTTTTATATACCGTTATATTAAAATTCATTTATCATAAATAAAGAAAAAAAGGGGGACAGATGTGGTGGCTCACGCCTATAATCCCAGCACTTTGGGAGACCGAGATGAGAGGATCGTTTGAGCCCAGGAGTTTGAGATCAACCTGGGCAATATAGCGAGACCTCATCTCTACAAAAAATTTTAAAAATTAGCTGGGCACGACGGCATGCCCCCTGTAGTCCTAGTTACTTGGGAGGCTGAGGGAGGAGATGACTTGAGCCCAGGAGTTTGAGGCTGTGGTGAGCTGTGATTGTGCCACCACAATTCAGTCTGGGTGACAGAAAAGGAAAAAGAAGGGAGTGAGGTCCAGTAGAGCATAACTGTAGTCCCAGCTACCCAGGAGGCTAAGTTGGGAAGATCGCTTGAGCCCAGGAGTTTGAATTCAACCTGGGCAATATAGCAAGACCCTATCCCTAAAAAAGTAGATAAATAAAATAAATAATATCAATTGATCTGTCCTGTACTTTGAATGAATCTTTTGCCTTTGCATGCCTTTATAACATCATATGGTGATTATATGGAAATTATTGGTTCACTGAATTGTACAGACCTTCGAAATGTTTAAAAGTCATTATACACTATCAAAAAAATCACAGTTGTTAACATCAGTACTGACCACGTCACAAAAATCTTTAACTGTTAGGATGGCGGATCAGTAGCTACCCAGAGCCAAGCAAAATGGAGCTCTAGGCCGTGAGCAGATAGACCAGGCCCATGAACCCAGTGGTCTTCCCGCATCTGACTGTGGTACTCTTGGCCACGGGCATGTTCTTCACTGCCTGGTTCTTCACGTATGAGGTCACCTCCACCAAGTACACTCACGATATCCACAAAGAACTCCTCATCTTCTTGGTGACCTCGCTTTTCTTTTCTTTTTTTTCTTTTTTTTTTCTTTTTGAGTTGGAGTCTCACTCTGTAGCCCAGGCTGGAATGCAGTGGCACGCTCACAGCCACTGCAGCCTAGACTGCTGGGCTCAGGCGATCCTTCCACCTCAGCCTTCCAAGTAACTGGAACTATAGGCACATGCCACCACGCCTGGCTAATTTTTTGATTTATTGTAGAGATGAGTTCTCACCAAATTGCCCAGGCTGATCTCAAACTCATGGGCTCAGGCAATCCTCTAATCTTGGCCTCCCAGTGTGCTGGGATTATAGGTGTGAGCCAAACCCTGTCTGGCCTTGCTTTTCATGGGCATTGGAGTCCTCTTCCTGCTGCTCTGGGCTGGTATCTATGTATGAGCCCCCGAGGGTACCAGCCAGGCACTTCATTGAATTCTTGCTTTTTTGTAAGTAAATTTTTTTACTGTGGTGGAAGCATCCCATCTGCTGCTCATAATAAAGACAGATGTGTGACAAAAATAAATAAATAGGCCATGCTCGGAGGTTCCGCTTGTAATCCCAGCAGTTTGGGAGGTCAAGGAAAATGGATTGCCTGGGCCCACAGGTTCGAGAACAGCCTGGGGAACCTGGCGCAACCTCGTCTCTACAATAAAATAAAAAATAGCTGGGCATGGTAGCCCATGTCTGTAGTTCTGGTTACTCGGAAGGCTGAGGCGGGAGGATCACCGGAGCCCAGAAAGTCGACGCTGGGATGGTAAGCACGCATGCCACTCCACCCCAGCCTGGGCGAAGGAGTGAGACTCCAACTCAATCAATCAATCAATCAATGTGGGTACAAGTTTTTCAAAGTCCAAATTTTTGCTTGAAAGCTTGAATTTTTTCTCATCAGCAACAAATACTGTCAATTATTTTCCTTGACGTGACAAGTTCACTTTGTTCAAGAAAATGCTAGTACATTCAAAATACGACTGGACGTGGTGGATCAAACCTGTAATTCCAGCACTTTGGGAGGCCGAGGTGAGGGGATTGCCAGAGCTCACGGGTGTGAGAACAGCCTGGGCAACTTGGTGAGACCTCATCTCTACAATAAATAAAAAATTAGCCAGGCATGGTAGCACATACCTATAGTTCCAGCTACCTGGAAGACTAAGGCAGAAGAATCACCGGAGCCCAGCAGGGCGACAGAGTGAGACTCCCACTCAAAAAAATAAATAAATAAATAAATAATAAAAACATTTTTGCGGCCGGGCTCCGTGGCTCAGCCTGTAATCCAGTGCTTTGGGAGGCCAAAGTGAGTGGATTGCTTGAGCCCACGGGTTCAAGACCCACCTGGGCAACTTGGCGAGACCTCACCTCTACAATAAATCCAAAAAAATTAGCCAGGCGTGGTAGCGTACGCCTGTATTTCCAGCTACTTGGAAGGCTGAGGCTGAAGGATCGCCGAAGCCCAGCAGGTCGATGCTGCAGTGAGCGGGAGCGGCCACTGCGCTCCAGTCTGGGTGACAGAGTGAGACTCCAACTCAAAAAAAAAAAAAAAAAATTTTTTTTGCTTCTTTCTTTACTTCCTTTTTTCTTTGCTTTATCCCACTACCTAGGACTTCCAGTATGCTGTTGAATACAAGAGGTAGAAGACATGCTTGCCTTGTTCCCATTCTTAAGGGGAAAGCATTCAGTATTTCACCATTATATATTCCGTTAGTTGTTGTTATTGTGTGTGTCTGTGTGCACACGCATGCTTATTTATTTATTTTTGAATTGTAGTCTCCCTCTGTCACCCAGACTGGAGTGCAGTGGCATACTCATGGCTACCACAGTCTCGACCTGCTGGGCTCAGGTGATCCTTCCGCCTCAGTCTTCCATGCAAGTTACAGATGCACGCCACCATGCCCAGCTAGTGTTTTTGTTTTTGTTTTTGTTTTTTTTGTAATTTATTGCAGAAACGAAGTCGCACCAAGTTGCCCAGGCTGGTCTCGAACCCCCAGGCTCAGGCAAACCTCTCTCCTTGGCCTCCCAAAGTACTGGGATTACAGGCTAAGCCACTGCACCTAGCGTGTTTTTTTCTTTCTTTTTTGGGGGAGTGTGGGAATGGGTGAAGAGGAAGGAAAGATTTTTAATTATACAATTTATTTTATTTTTAATTTTTTATTGATATATAATAGTTATACATATTTTGGGAATCCATGTAATATTTTGATATGTGCATACAATGTGTAACGATCAAATCAGAGTATTGGGATATTTATCACCTCAAATATCTTTTTTTTTTTTTTTTTGAGTTGGAGTCTCACTCTGTCACCCAGACTGGAGTGCAGTGGCCGCTCCCGGCCACCGCAGCCTTGACCTGCTGGGCTCCGGCGATCCTTCCACCTCAGCCTTCCAAGTAGCCGGAATTACAGGCATGCGCTACCACGCCCGGCTGATTTTTTGATTTATTGTAGAGATGAGGTCTCACTGCCCAGGCAGGTCTCGAACCCGCGGGCTCAGGCAATCCACTCACTTCGCCTCCCAAAGGCGTGAGATTACAGGCTGAGCCACCGAGCCCGGCTCTCAAATATCTTTTATTTGTGTCTGAAACATTATAATTCCCTCTCTCTCTCTCTCTCTCTCTCTATATATATATATATATTTTTTTTTTTTTTTGGAGAAAGCAGGATTTATTGAGAGGACAGAAAAACTCCCACAGTGGGAGGGGACCTGAAGGGGTTGCCCAACAATTCTATATATTTTTAAATATACAATAAAGTATTATTAACTTGAACTTCTGTACTATCAAATACTTGAACTCATTCCTTCTGTCTGCATTTTTGTACCCATTAATCAACTTCTCAATTTCTTTAATTGATATGGAGTAAGTAGTACTATGGTTTGAATATGGTTTATTTGGCCCCACCAAATCTCATGTTGAGATTGATCCCCAGTGTTGGAGGCAGAGCCTGGTGAGAGCTGTTTGGGTCATGGGAGAAGATCCCTCATGAATGGGTTGGGGTGATCCTCGGGAGAGTGAGTTCTCACTGTTTGTTCCCATGAGAACTAATTGTAAAAAAGAGCCTGGCACCTCCTCTTCTCTTTCTCTTTTGCTCTCTCTCACCATATAACATGCTGGTTTCCCTTCATTTTGGGCCATGAGTGGAAACTTTCTGAGGCCCTCATCAGAAGCAGATGTTGGTGCCATGCTTCTTGTACTTTCTGCAGAACTATGAGCTAAGTAAACCTCTTTTCTTTATAAATTAACCATACTCGGGTATTCAGTTACAGCAACATAAACGAACTAAGATAGGCAGTTGTTCTGAACCAGAAATGATTTTGGCCCTCCCCCAGGGGACGTTTGGTAACATACAGACACATTTTGGGTTGTTACAACTGGGTAGTGCATCTGACATCTAGTGGGTAGAGGCAAAGGATATTGCTGAACACCCTCCAATACACAGGACAGCCATTTCCCACAACAAAAAATTATACAACTCCAAATGTTAATACTGCTGAAGTTAAGAAACTCTGATACAGGACTCTTTGAAAATTCTAATTATTATTGCATCAATTTAATAATTTGAGCCTTTTAAATAAATTGTCAAGGCTGGGTGTGATAGCTCATGCCTGTAATCCCAGCACTTTGGGAGGTGGAGGTGAGAGAGCATTGTCTGAGCCCAGGGGTCCAAGACCAGTCTGGGAAACTTGGTGAAACCTTGCTCTGCAATAAATTTAAAAAATTAGACACGCACCCGTGGTCCCAGCTACTTGGAAGCTGAGGTGAAAGGATCACCTGAGCCCAGCAGGTCAAGACTGCAGTGGCTGAGAGTATGCCACTGCACTCCAGTATGGGAGAGAGAGTGAGGCTCCTACTCAAAAATAAATAAATAAATAAGGCCGGGCTCAGTGGCTCAGCCTGTAATCCCGCGCCTTTGGGAGGCTGAGGTGAGTGGATTGCCTGAGCCCATGGGTTCGAGACCTGCCTGGGCAACTTGGCAAGACCTCATCTCTACAATAAGTCAAAAATTAGTCGGGTGTGGTAGCACACGCCTGTAGTTCCAGCTACTTGGAAGGCTGAGGCGGAAGGATCACTAGAGCCAGCAAGTCAAGGCTGCGGTGGCTGGGAGAGGCCACTGCACTCCAGTCTGGGTGACAGAGTGATACTCCAACTCAAAACAAATAAATAAATAAATTTCTCAATATCTCGGCTTTTGGGAAGATCTGATCCTAGACCCTAGCTAACACCACCATCCAAGCAACCCAGCCACTCATGATGCCTTGAGCCTGTGCAGGTACCCAGTACTGCCACAGCTGTCAATGAGAAACTCCCCACACCAAGGTTATATATAACCAAGGGAACACTACAATGCCTACGTCACCTTCTGTCAACCCCACGTTGGGATAACAGGCATGAGCCAGCATGCCCGACCTTGATAAAGTCTTTAAATGACTCAAATTATCAAATAGTCTATTCAGGCTGGGAATGGTGGCTCATGCTTGTAATCCCAGCATTTCGGGAGGCGGAAGTGAGAGGATTGCCTGAGCCCACGGGTTTGAGAGCAGCTTGGGCAATATGGCGTCTCTCGTCTCTACAATAAATAAAAAAATTAGCTGGACATGGTGGCACATGCCTGTAGTTCCAGGTACTTGGAACACTGAAGCATAACGATTGCCTGAGCCCAGCAGGTTGAGGCTGCAGTGGCCATGAGCATGCTACAGCATGCCAGCCTGGGTGACTGAGTGAGACTCTGACTAAAAAAATTAAAAATGCCACCTGGGCAACTTGTCGAGACCTCATCTCTACAATAAATAAAAAAATTAGCCGGGCGTGGTGGCGTGCACCTGTAGTTCCAGCTACTTGGAAGGCTGAGGTGGAAGGATCGCCAGAGCCCAGCAGGTTGAGGCTGTGGTGGCCGGGAGCGGCCACCGCACTCCAGTCTGGGCGACAGAGTGAGACTCCAACTCAAAACAATAGATAAATAAAAATAAAAATAAAAAATGATCTACTCAAATGAGAAGGAACCAGGAAAATAATTCTGACAATAAGAAGAAATAGAGTTCTTCAACACCCCCAAAAGACCACCCAAATTCCTCAGCAATGGACTCTAATCAAAATGAAATCTTTGAAATTCCAGAGATCAAATTCAAAAGGTTGATTATAAAATTGCCCAGTGAGATCCATGAGAAAATTGAAAACCAGCATAAAGAAATTTAAAAAAAAAAAACTATTCAGGATATGAATGAAAATTTCTCCAAAGAGAATTTTAGACATTTTTATGAAAAGCCAAGCTGAACTTCTGGAAATGAAAGACTCATTTAGGGAAGTACAAAATGAAATGGAAAGTTTTAACTGTAGACTAAAAGCAGTAGAAGAAAGGATCTCAGAACTTCAAGACAAGGTTTCACGTTAACCTCGTAAGACAACAATAAAGAAAAGAGAGTCAAGAGAATGGAACAAAGTCTCTAAGAAATGTGGGATTATGTAAAACATCCAAACCTAAGACATTCCTGAGGGAGAAAGCCACAGGTTTGGAAAACATACTTGAGGCAAAAAATAAAAACTTTCCCAGCCTTGCCAGAGATCTAAACATTCCGGGCCATATGCAGTGGCCTGCACCTGTAATTCCAGCACTTTGGGAGGCCAAGGTAGGCAGATTGCTTGAGCCCAGGGGTTTGAGACCAGCCTGAGCAACATAGCAAAACCTCATCTCTACAAAAAAATTAAAAATTGGCCAGGCATGGTGGCACTTGCCTGAAGACCCAGCTACTCAGGGGGCTGAGGCAGAACGATCACTTGAGCACAGGAGGTCAAGGCTGCAGTGAGACATACTTCAGCCTGGGAGACAGAGTGAGACCCCAACTCAAATAAACAAACATTCAGATAAAAGAAGTCCAAAGAACCCCAGGGAAATTCATTGCTAAAAGGTCATCCCCAGCTGGACTGAGTGGCTCAGCCTGTAATCGCAGCACTTTGAGAGGCTGAGACGAGTGGATTGCCTGAGCCCATGGGTTCGAGACCACCCGGGGCAACTTGGCAAGACCTCATCTCTACAATAAACAAAAAATTGGCTGGGCTTGGTGGCTCAGCCTGTAATCCCAGCGCTTTGGGAGGCCGAGGTGAGTGAAATGCCTGAGCCTGCAGGTTCAAGACCCAGCTGGGCAACTTGGTGAGCCCTCATCTCTACAATAAATCAAAGTTAGCCAGGTGTGGTAGCGTGAGCCTGTAGTTCCAGCTACTTGGAAGGCTGAGGCAGAAGGATCGCCGGAGCCCAGCAGGTTGAGGCTGCGGTGGCCGGGAGCGGCCACTGCACTCTGGTTTGGGCGACAGAGTGAGACTCCAACTCAAAAAAAATTAGCTGGGCATGGTAGCATGCGCCTGTAGTTCTGGCTACTTGGAAAACCGAGGCGGAAGGCTTGCTGGAGCCCAGCACTGTAGCCTGGGTGACGGAGTGAGAGACTCCAACTCAAAAAAAAAAAGAAAAAAGAAAAAAAAAGGTCATCCCCAAGCCATATAGCCATCAGATATTGCCAAGTTAATGTGAAGGAAAGAAGTCTAAGAGCAGTGAGACAAAAGCATCAAATACCTTAGAAAGGTAAACCTATCAGACTACAGCAGACTTTCATCAGAACCCCTACAGGCCAGAGGTCCTATCTTCAATCTCCTCAAACAGAATAATAGCCAAGGATTTCATATCTCTCAAAAATAAGTTTCATAAATGAAGGAAAATAAAGCATTTCTCAGATGAGCAGACACTGAGGGAATTTGTCACCACTAGACTGGCTCTACAAGAATACTGAAAGTAATTCTAAATACTTAAGCAAAAGGTTGAAATATACTAATTGAAAAACACTGGAAATCATAAAGCTCACAAGGCTTATAGAACACCAACTCAATGGGAGGGTGGGAAAGTATCCAGGTAACAACCACCATGGTGAATGTAATAATAGCTTACATATAATTAAACCTGAAAATTGCCAGGTATGGTGGCTCACATCTGTAATCCCAGCACTTTGGGAAGTCAAGGCAAGAGGACTACCTGAGCACAGGGGTTAGAGATCTGCCTGGGCAACTTGGCAAGACCTTGACTCTACAATAAATCAAAAATATTAGCTGCCGGGCTCGGTGGCTCAGCCTGTAATCCCGCGCCTTTGGGAGGCTGAGGTGAGTGGATTGCCTGAGCCCATGGGTTCGAGACTCGCCTGGGCAGTGAGACCCCATCTCTACAATAAATCAAAAAATCAGCCGGGTGTGGTAGTGCATGCCTGTAATTCCAGTTACTTGGAAGGCTGAGGCGGAAGGATTGCCAGAGCCCAGCAGGTCGAGGCTGCGGTGACCGGGAGCGATCACTGCACTCCAGTCTGGGTGACACAGTGAGACTCCAACTCAAAATATATATATATATATATATATTAGCTGGATGTGTTGGTGTGCACCTGTAGTTCCAGCTACTTGGAAAGCTGAGGCAGAAGGATCGCCTGAGCCCAGCCGGTAGAGGCTGCGGTGGCCATGAGCATGCCACTGTCCTCCAGCCTGGGCGACAGAGTGAGACTGCAACTCAAAAAAAAAAAAAAAACCAAAAACAAAGAAACTAAAAACAAATGGTCTCAATAATAATAAATTAGGCCAAGCACAGTGGCTCACACCTATAATTCCAGAACTTTGGGAGGCTAAGGTGAGAGGGTTGCCTGAGACCAGCAGTTCTGGGCAACTCTGTGAGACCTCATCTCTACAATAAATCAAGAAAAGTTAGCTGTGTGTGGTAGTTCCAGCTACTTGGAAGGCTGAGGCGAAAGGATTGCCTGAGCCCAGCAAGTCGAGGCTATGCTGGCCAGGAGTGTGCCACTGCACTCTAGCTTGGGCGACAGAGTGAAACTCTGACTCAAAAAAAAAAAAAAAAAGAAGATAGCCGGGCTCGGTGGCTCAGCCTGTAATCCCGTGCTTTGGGAGGCTGAGGTGAGTGGATTGCCTGAGCCCGTGGATTCGAGACCCGCCTGGGCAATTTAGCGAGACTTCATCTCTAAAATAAACCAAAATATTAGCTGGGCGTGGTAGCGCGCGCCTGTAGTTCCAGCTACTTGGAAGGCTGAGGCGGAAGGATCGCCGGAGCCCAGCAGGTAGAGGCTGCGGTGGCCAGGAGCGTGCCACTGCACTCCAGTCTGGGCGACAGAGTGAGACTCCAACTCAAAAGAAAAAAAGAAAAGAAAAATGACAAGGTTATTATATATTGAAAAATGGATCAATTCAACAAGAAGATATAACTATTTTAAATATATATGCACATAGCACCAGAATCCTCAGTTTTTGCTTGTTTGTTTTTGTTTTAGAAAGAAGTAAAGTTTATTATTCACCTTTCACAGATTGGAAAGGGGGCTGACACTCAGAGTCAAGTGTGGCCCCGAAGAGTCATGAAATAGGTATATTTAAGGGCCTTTGGAGAAGCGAGAGAGAGTGGCAGGTCTCCATGGAAGAATCCTCAGGTGTTTTTTTTTTGTTTTGTTTTGTTTTGAGTTGGAGTCTCACTCTGTCACCCAGACTGGAGTGCAATGGCCGCTCCTGGCCACCGCAGCCTCGACCTGCTGGGCTCAGGCGATCCTTCCGCCTCAGCCTTCCAGTAGCTGGAACTACAGGCGCACGCTACCACGCCCAGCTAATTTTTGATTTATTGTAGAAATGAGGTCTCGCCAAGTTGCCCAGGCAGGTCTCGAACCTGTGGGCTCAGGCAATCCATTCACCTCGGCCTCCCAAAGTGCTGGGATTACAGGCTGAGCCACCGAGCCCGGCTGAATCCTCAGTTTTATAGAACAAATTATACTAGACCTAAGAAAAGAGATAGACAATACATTAGTGGGAGACTCACTCCACTGACAGCAATAGGCAGATCATCAAAACAAAAAGTTAAAGAAACACTACACTGGTGTTAAACTGGACCCTAGAGCAAATGGACCTAACAAACCTCTACAGAACATTTCATACCAAAGCTACAGAATAAAACTAGAAATTAACATCAAGAAGAACTCATGAGCCGGGCTCGGTGGCTCAGCCTGTAATCCCGCGCCTTTGCGAGGCTGAGATGAGTGGATTGCTTGAGCCCGCGGGTCCGAGACTCGCCTGGGCAGGCGAGACCTCATCTCTACAATAAATCAAAAAATTAGCCGGGGGTGGTAGCGCGCGCCTGTAGTTCCAGCTACTTGGAAGGCTGAGGCGGAAGGATCGCGGAGCCCAGCAGGTCGAGGCTGCGGTGGCCGGGAAGCAGCCACTGCACTCCAGTCTGGGCGACCGAGTGAAACTCCAACTCAAAAAAAAAAAAAGAAGAAGAAGAACTCATGAAACCAAATACATAGAAATTAAACAATCTGCTCCTGAATGATCTTTGGGTCAACAATGAAATCAAGATGGAAATTTTAAAATTCCCTGAAGTGAATGACAACAAAGACACAAGTTATCAAAACCTCTAGGGCACAACCAAAGCTGTGCTTAGAGAAAAAGTTATAGCGTTTAAGGCTTACATTAAAAAGACTGAAAGATCACATAATAACAATCTAATGTCACATCTCAAGGAACTAGAGAAACGCATACAGAGCAGGCGCGGTGGTTCACGTCTATAATTCCAGCACTATGAGAGGTAGAGGTGAGAGGATTAATTGAGCCCAGGGCATCAAGACCAGCCTGGGCAACTTGGTGAGACCTCATCTCTACAATAAATCAAAAAAGTAACTGAGTATAATGATGCATGCCTGTGGTTCCAGTTACTTGGAAGGCTGAGGCAGAAGGATCGCCTGAGTACCACAGGTTGAGGGTGTGGTGGCCGTGAGCATGTCACTGCACTTCAGCCTGGGTGACTGAGACTCTGATCAAAAAAAAAAAAAAAGTGGAAATGAAGACATTACCACTGATAAAACTGATACCATAGAAATACAAAAGATCATCCAAGACTATTATGAGCACCTCTGTGCAAACAATCTAGAAGAAAAGGGATATGTTATTGGAAACATGCCATACCCAAACCTTGAATCACAAAGAAAAAGAAACCCTGAATAGACAAATAACAAGTAGTGAGACTGAAGCAGTAATTACAAAAAAATTAGCAGCCGGCTGGATGCAGTGACTCAAACCTGTAATCCCAACATTTTGGGAGGCCGAAGTGAGTGGATTACCTGAGCTCAGGGGTTCGAGACCAGCCTGGACAGCCTTGGTGAGACCTCATCTCTACAATAAACTAAAAAAAAAATTAGCCAGGCTTGGTGGTGCGTGCCTGTAGTTCCAGCTCATTCGAAGGCTGAGGCGGAAGGATCACCTGAGCCCAGCAGGTTGAGGCTGCAGTGGCCGTGAGTGTGCCACTGCACCACAGCTGGGTAACAGAGAGAGACTCTGACTCAAAAAAAAAAAAACA
>NW_007255492.1:32743-43313 GCF_000164805.1 Carlito syrichta
GAGGCTGAGGTGAGTGGATTACCTCAGCCCGCGGGTTCGAGACCCACCTGGGCAACTCGGCGAGACCTCATCTCTACAACAAATCAAAAAATCAGCTGGGCATGGTAGCAGGTGCCTGTAATTCTAGCTACTTGGAAGGCTGAGGCAGAAGGATCGCTGGAGCCCAGCAGGGCAATGCTGTGGTGGCCAGGAGCGGCCACTGCACTCCAGTCTGGGTGACAGTGAGACTCCAACTCAAAAAAAAAAAAAAAAAAAAAAATTTATCATCAATAGATACAGAAAAAGCATTTGATAAATCCAGCATCTTTTCATGATAAAAACCTTCAGCAAAACAGGCATAGAAGGAACATTCCTCAATATAATAAAAACCATATACGACAAACTCACAGCCAATGTTATCCTGAATGGAGAGAAGTGGAACGCATTCCCCCTTAGAACTGGAACAAGGCAAAGATGTTCACTTTTACTACTCCTGTTCAACTAGTACTGGAAGTCCTAGCCAGAGTAATCAGGCAAGAAAAAGAAATTAAGGGTATCAAGATTGGAAAGTGAAAAATCAAACTATCTCTATATGCCCACAATATGATCTTATATGTAGAAAATCCTAGAGACGCCACCAAAAGACTTCTGGACTTGATAAATGAATTCAGTAAAGCTTCAGGATACAAAATCAGCACACAAATCAGTAGCACTGCTATACAACAATAGTGAACAAGCTGAGAATCAAATGAATAACTCAGTTCCATTTACAACAGCAGCCAAAAAGGCAAAATACCTAGGAATATATTTAATCAAGGAAGTGAATGATCTCTACAGGGAGAACTGCAAAACAGTGATGAAAGAAATTATAATGGACACAAACAAATGGAAAAAAAATTCCATGCTCATGGATTAGAATAATCAAAATTGTTAAAATGACCATATTACCCAAAGTAATCTACAGATTCAATGCATTCCCATCAAACTACCAACATGATTTTTCACAGAATTAGAAAAACAATCCTAAAATTCATATGGAACCAAAAAAGAGTCAGAATAGCCAAAACAATTCTAAGCAAAAAGAACAAAGCCAGAGACAACACATTACCTGTCTTCAAATTATATTACAAGGCTATAATAACCAAAATAGCAGGGTACTACTACAAGAGCAGATACATGGACCAATGGAACAGAATAGAGAATCCAGGAATTAACACAAATACCTACAACCAATTGATCTTCGACAATGCAGACAGAAACATACACTGGGGAAAGGATACCCTGTTCAACAAATGGTGCTGGGAAAATTGGAGAGGACCCACAGAAAAATGAAACTTGATTCCTATCTCTCACCATAAACAAAAATTATCTCAAGATGCATTAAAGACTTAATGTCAGACTTGAAACCATAAAAACCCTAGAAGAAAACTTAGGAAAAACTCTTCTGGACATCAGCCTAGGCAAAAAATGTATAGCTAAAACCCCAAAAGTAAATGCAAAAAAAACAAAAATAAACAAGTTAATAAAGAAAAAGTTAATTAAAATGAAATGCTTCTGCACAGCAAAAGAAATAATCAACAGAATAAACAGGCAACCTACAGAATGGAAGAAGATATTCACAAACTATACATCTGACAAAGGACTAATATCCAGAATCTACAAAGAATTCAAACAAATCAAGAGAAAGGCAAATAACCCCATTAAAAAGTGGGCAGCCCGGGCTCAGTGTCTCAGCCTGTAACCCCAGTACTTTGGGAGGCCGAGGCAAGTGGATTGCCTGAGCCGGTGGGTTCAAGATCAACCCAGGCAACTTGGTGAGACCTCGTCTCTAAATAAATCAAAAATTAGCTGGGTGTGGTAGTGTGCACCTGTAGTTCTGGCTACTTGGAAGGCTACGGCAGAAGAATTGCGGAGCCCAGCAGGTCAACGCTGGGGTGGCAGTGAGTATGCCACTGCACTCCAGCCTGGGTGACAGAGTGAGACTCCAACTCAAAAAAAAAAAAAAAGTAGGCAAATAACATGAACAGATATCTCTCAAATGAAGATATCCAAGCTGGGTATGATGGCTTACACCTGTAATCTCAGCACTTTGAGAGACAGAGGCAGGAGGATTGCCTGAGCCCAGGGATTTGAGACCAGCCTGGGCAATTTTGCAAGACCTTGTCTCTACAATAAATAAAAAAATTAGCTGGGTGTGGTGGCGCACACTCATAGTTCCAGCTACTCGGAAGGGTAAAGCAGAAGGATCACCTGAGCCCAGCAGTTCAAGGCTGCAGTGGCCGTAAGAGTGCCACTGCAGTCCATCCTGGGTGACAAAGTGAGAATCCAGCTCAGTAGAAGAAGGAGGAGGAGGAGAAGGAGGAGGGAGAGAAGTAGCAGAAGAAATACAAATGGCCAACAAGCACGTGAAAAAATGGTCAACATCTGGCCGGGCGTGGTGCCTTAGCCTGTAATCCCAGCACTTTGGGAGGACGAGGCCAGAGGATCGCCTGAGACCAGCCTGAGCAACTTGGTGAGACCTTGTCTCTACAATAAATCACAAAAACTAGCAGGGCATGGTGGCATGTGTCTGTAGTTCCAGCTACTTGGAAGGCCGAGGCAGAAGGATCGCCTGAGCCCAGTAGGTCAAGTTTGTAGTGGCCGTGAGCATGCCACTGCACTCCAGCCTGGGCAACAAAAGTGAGACTCCAACTCAAAAAAAAAAAAAGGTCAACATTACTAATCATCAGAGAAATGCAAATTAAAACCACAGTGAGTTACCACCTTATACCAGTCAGAATAGCCATTATTTTAAAAATTTCAAAACAATAGATGCTGGCGCTGATGTGATGGAAAAGGAATGCTTATATACTGTTGGTGGAAGTATAAATTAGTATGATCTCTAGGTAAAGCAGTATGGATGAAAGACAGTGGCGCACAGTGAGACTCAACACCCATTAAAGCAAAGAGATTTAATGGGTCGAATGCAGTGGCTACAGGACCTGAGGGTCAGGCTGTAGCGCTGAAGCAAGGGCGCTCCAGCCTTTATGGGGGCTTAGGGCAACCTGTCAGTTGATTATTGGTCGGCTGGCAGAGTTCCATCCAGGTTGGTGGGTTTTTCGCGGGTGCGGGAAAGGGTGCGGAGGGAGAACAAAGGAAGGCATCATTTCAATCGCCATTTTAGTTTGCCTTGTCGCCGTTTCCAGGAAAGGGAGGGGATGTGGCTTTACTTGTGGCTTGGCGATGGCCCTTCATTCCCACCTCTTTGGTTATACGGGAGAGGGGCAGTGTTTGTCTGTCCGGCTACTTCCTGCTGAAAATGGGCGTCGGTGGGTGAGGTGGGTGAAAGGACAAGCCACATGAGACCCCACAAGTAGGTGCCAAAAGAAAAAATTTCAACTGAGTGGAAGTCCTGGAAGGTGCCTTGTAAGAGGAAAACGGCAAGCTGGTCCGGCCAGTCATAGAGTTGACACGGGAAAGGGAGGAGCCAGCTGTCACAAAGAAGGTGGTCAAGAAACACTGAGAATCTGAGTGGTAGGTAGTAGGGGGTAAACTTTAAGGTGAACATGTCTGAAATGAGAAGACAAGGTTAGAGGTTTGTAGGTTTGGGACAATTGAGACCTGGATCTTTGGTGGGCAGGAGGTCATAATTCTGTAGGAGAAGCTGATGAATGCTTTGATTAGAGATTTTTAAAAGTTGTGACTGGAGAAACTTGATGATACAAGGGAGAAAGGAGCACAGGCCGAAAATGAGAATGACAGGTGTGATGACAGGCAAAAGCCAGGTGAGTAGGGAGTTTTGTAATAGGCTGCCGACTTGGGAAGACTTTGTCCTTTGGAGCTGTGAGGAGGGGTGTTGTAATTTATTAATGTTTTGCTGGATGGCTCCTGACTCATTAATATATTAACAGCACTCCTCTTGGAGGAAAAGACAAGTGCCTCCCTTTTCAGCTGTTAGGAGATCTAGAGTCTGAAGATTTTGGAGGGCTACCTGTGCTATGTTTGTTATCTGTCTTTGTAATGATTGGAGAGAATTGGAGGTGGTGTCTAAAGCTAACTTGGTTTTGTTTTGTAAGTCTTCCATGGTCCATAGTGAGTAGCCGAGAGTCCCTCCTGATAGACCTATGGAGGTGACTGCGGAAGCCAGGGACAATCCTACCATGACTGGAAGGAAGACAGCCCTCTTGCGTCGGTGTTTGGGAGTTAAGAGGGTCTGGAGGTTGGCAATGGAGTAGAGAGAGAGCTGTGGGATTAGTGTAACAACTATACAGGGGGAGGTGTATAGTTGGAGGTCTGGGAGAGGAGGGTGCCATTACACCATAAGAAGAGGACGGGCAGGAGGAAGTGACTGTTTGTCAAGTTTATGGTGGTTGAACAGAGAGAGCTATTTGAATGGAGAGTGGGGACGTTGGATGGACCAATACAGAGGTAAGAGGAGTTGGATGCCACTTCCCAAAGTGGAACATGAGGTTTGGTGATGGCCTCTCCGATGGAAGACAGGTTGAGGGTATTATTACTGTTCAGTGAGGCAGGAAGTGGGACGGCAGCCAGTAGAGGTCGTTGTGATGAGCCACAAAGAAAGCATTGTGAGGAGGGGAGAGAAGGGAAGGACCGATTTAAGAAGCGGAGGGTGTGGCCTATTATGGTAAGCCAAGAAGGGAGATGCTGGGAGGGTTGTAAGGAGAGGTGGTCTTCTGAAGAAGGGGGCAAAGGGTCTACCGCTGCCAGAAGCTGTTGTTCTTGGGTCTTTATGTGCTCCACCACTGATACTGTGACGGAAGGGGTAAAGGTGGAGCGAGAGATGGATAGGCGCCTGGTGGGATGTTGGTAATAATCCTTTGGGTAGACAGTTATGTATATGAGGTCTTTCCAGAGATCAGCGGTTGGATTAGGGATGTCAAAGGTGAAGTGGGAAAAGCGGCCTCCACACCCTGGCTGTCCTCCTACGTAATGGCGGACAAGGAAACTTGGCCTCTCCCAGGCTTTCCTGCTTCTGGATTCGTCGGCATAGTGAATCCTGCATGACCGACAGGGTCAGCCATTATATTTACCAGGCCACCATTTGCAATAGTCTAGGGTTCAGTCTTCCAGTAAGCATAGAAAGGGCCAATGGGCGTCTGTCAAGCTTATTGAAGACTTTAAGCTGAGGGAAATAGGTTGTGAGCAATTGTTTATGGGGCATGTTTGTTTGTCTAGGTCCTTGACTGCACCTAATCCGAGGGCGTTTTTGTAAAGTTCATGGATGGTAAACCGATAATAGAGGATGGACAAGGTAGTGGGCTTGGTTTGGAAGACGACGGCAAAGAGGAAGGCGATGATCATGTTGGGTCTTATTGATAGTGAGCAGAGGAGGGGATTGAGCAACCCGCACCAAGGAGCAGCCTCTCACCCCGGGACAATGGGGCAATGTGAAAGTAGGAGGAAAAGTAGGAGTAGAAGGAAAGGCAGTACTATTAGTAAGGGAAGAACGAAATTGACAACCATCTGGTGGAGGGTAGTTGTTGAGTGCAGGCGGCAACCTTCGCGTCTTGTGATTATGTGGGATTTTTCTGGATGACGGGCAGGGAGGGGGAGCGAGCAACATGGGATACTCAAAGTTTGAGAGGCTGGCCTGGAATTGTGGAACAAGAAAAGGCTGGCGGCTCTGTGGAGGAAGGGTAAAGGGAGACAGTTTAGCTGGTTTGAGGCAAGAAGCATGAATCCAGGGACTGAGCTATCCTTTGTTATGAGCAGCCTGGCTGCCGTGGGGGTGGAGAGGACCATTTGGAAGGGTCCTTGACGTTTCAGTTGTAAGTGAGTTCTGGTTTCTTGGTCCAAGAGGAAAACCCATTGTCCCGGGGTGAGAGGCTTTGGATCATGTGTTTCTATGGGAGCGGGCAAAAGGAGATCTTGATACTGCCAGATGTTGGAACGGATGAAGGACAGGAGGGGCTAGGTTATGTGAAGGGGGAGCTGAGATGGAGAGGTTGGAATGCCAGGAGGAAGTGCAGATCTGCCACAGAGGACCTCAAAGGGGGAAAGCTGAGTGGGCCTTTTAGGGAGGACGCGAACGCGGAAGAGAGCTAGGGGAAGGAGGGGGACCCCATCCTGATGGAGTTCGAGGGAGAGTTTGGTGAGGATATCCTTTAGTGTGCGGTTAGTTCGTTCAACCTTTCCTGATGATTGTGGGTGATATGGAATGTGAAAGTGCCCCAAACATAGGAGGGTGCAGATAAAGGTCCTTCCTGAATGTGTACTGGACAGGGGAGTAGGGACTCGAGGACTTTGACACACTCATGTATTGGGGTGTCGACAGGAGAGGAAGGGAGTAATGTGGATGGGTGAAGGGGTGCGCAAGTTTGGAAGGAGACAGAGGGGTCTTGGACAAAGAAAACCAGAAGGGATAGGACCCGACCAGGAGGGAGTATTTTGAGGCCCTTATATCCTAGGATGTGATGTAGATGGTGGGGGGAAGTAATGGTGATAGGTGCTCCAAACGTGAGTTTTTTGGATTCATACACGAGTAAGTGGGTGGCCGACAGGGCCCGCAGGCATGGGGCCCATCCCTGAACCGTGTGGTCAAGTTGTTTTGAGAGATAGGTTACAGGAGCAAATGTTTGTCCACTGAATTGGCCTAGAACTCCTAGGGCTGTGCCCTTATTTTCATGGACGTATAAGGTAAAAGGTCGGTGGACATCGGGTAGCCATAGGGCAGGGGCCCGAAGGAGAGCCTGTTGGAGGGTGGTAAAAGGCTGTCTAATGGCTGAGAGGGAGAGTAATGGTTCCTTAGGGTCACCTTTAGCCAGGTCGTAGAGTGGCTTGGCGAGAAGGGTGAAATTGGGAATCCAGGCTCGGAAGTAGCCCACCAATCCCAGGAATGACTGGATTTCTTCCTTTGTTTTGGGCACTGGGAGAGACTGAATAACAGACTTGCAGCTGGTTGTTATGGCCTTTTGTTGGTGTGAAATGGCTACACCAAGGTAGGTGACTTGTGTTTTGGATAGCTGAGCTTTGTAGGGGGAAACTCGGTATCCTTTTCATAGTAGAAAGTTGAGAAGCAGGACAGTGTCTGTGTGAGAGTCAGTTATAGAGGGGCTGCATAAGAGAAGGTCATCTACATACTGGATGAGAGCGGATTTGGGGAGTGACAGAAGTTTAAGGTTGGCCGCTAGAGCCTGGCTGAACAGATGGGAACTGTCCCGAAATCCCTGTGGGAGGACCGTACATGTGAGCTGTTGAGAGTGACGGGAAGTAGGGTCAGTCCAAGTAAATGCGAAAATGTCCTGGGAGTCAGCTGCCAAGGGGATGGTGAAGAATGCATCTTTAAGGTCTATAACTGAAAAGTGAGTTACCATCAGAGGAATGGTAGACAGGATGGTATAAGGGCTGGGAACCAGTGGGTGAATGGGGAGAACGGCTGCATTTATTAGTCGAAGGTCTTGGACTAGCCGGTAGGTTTCATCAGGTTTTTTTACAACCAAGATGGGAGTATTGTATGGCGAGTTGGTGAGCCTTAAGTATCCCTTGCATAGTAGGGTGTTTATGACAGGCTGCAGACCTAGCAGACTGGCCCTGGGGAGAGAGTATTGTGGCTGACTGGGGTGAGTGGATGGGTCCTTTAACTGGATGTGAATGGGCAGGCACTGGGCCAATGAAGGGGTGTGGATGTCCCAGACTAGTGGGTTAACTGCTGAAGTGAGCAAGGGAGGGAGCAAGGCGGGTTGTGGGGAGGGAGGCCAGGGACTAGAGGTCAAAAAGAGGAGTAAGGAAGTGTTGGTAGTGGGTTGGTGAGGGCAGTGCTGGGGTTAAAGGTGATGGATGCCTGAAATTTGGCCAGGATGTCCCTACCCATAAGGGGTATAGGGCACTGAGGCATGACCAGGAAGGAGTGGGTAAATGGGAGGCTAGCAAATATGCACGTTGGCGTAAGAGTTGTGCGTGGGATGAAGGTTTGGCCCCCTGCTCCAACTACCGGGGACCGGGACGGTGAGGTTGGTCCCCAGAACTCCCACAGGACAGAAAGGGTGGCTCCAGTGTCTAACAGGAAGAGGATGGGACGTCCATCAACCGTAATTTTGACCCTAGACTCCCGAGCATTTGAGATATGTGTCGGGTGGGGAAACCCAGAGCCCCATCATTCCAAAGCGGCCACTCCCAGTAGGTACAGGGTGGAGTTGGAGGCTGACCCTGCTCCTCTCTGGGCTGGGACAGTCCACTGTCCAATGTCCTAGAAGATTGCGTTTGGGGCAAGGTTTTGATGGAGGTTTAGGATTAGGGCAGGCTCGCGCCCAATGTCCCTCCTTGCCACATTTGAAACAGGGCCCTGGAGGGTCGCGTTTGTTCTGGACGCATCCTCTACTGCTGTGAGGGCTGGTGTCTGTTCCGCGAAGAGCCTGAGCCAGCATTTGATATTTTTGCCGCTTAGCCTTTTTGTCCCGGTTGTGGTATACCTTGAAGGTGGCAGCCAAAACCTCATTTTGGAGTGTAAGGGGCCCTTGATCTAGCTTTTTGAATTTAGCTTTAATGTCAGGGTAGCTTTGGGAGAAGAAATAAGTCATAAGGAGTTGACGGCCATCTGGGGTTTCTGGGTCTAAATTAGTAAATTGTTGGAGGGCCTTGGTAAGGCGATGAAGGAAGGAGGAAGGGTTTTCGTTTCTGTCTTGGACCACTTCCTGGAGTTTTTCGAAATTAACAACCTTTTGCACTGCCTGTCTCAACCCGGAAATGAGACAGGTAGAGAACTGATCTCTGGCACCGAGGCCATTGGGGGAGTTATAGTCCCAGCCAGGGTCCTGGTCCGGAACTGCCACTGCCCTGAAGGGGTGTGCTGGGAAGGTCCGATGGACCTCATCCACATATGTTCTAGCCTGTTCCCACACTCTTCTGCGATCTTCGGGGAGTAGAGTATTGGAGAGAACGATGTAGATGTCATGAAAGATGAGGCTATAGGCCTGGAGGAGGTATTGGAATTCCTTGATATAGGTGGTTGGGTTAGTTGTAAAGGACCCGAGGCGTTTTTCTACCTGGGTCAGGTCCAAGATAGAGAATGGGACATGAACTCGAACAATGCCTTCAGCGCCTGCCACTTCATGAAGAGGAGTGAGAGTGGCTGGGGCTGTTTTGGAGTGGGTAACAGGAGGACTGCACGGGGTGGCAGGAACTGAAGGAAGGGGTGGGTAAAGATTAGGGACGATGGGGGCGGATGGGGGAGGAGGTTGCGGGGGTGGATAGGGTTGTTGATAGGGAGGAGGTTCATCTGCTGGGTCGAAGTCAGAGACAGAAGAGGGAGGTGGGTTAGAGAAGGAAGAGGGATGTGGGTTAGAGATAGAAGAGGGAGGTGGGTTAGAGATGGAAGAGGGAGGTGGCAGCATTGGAGGGAGAGAGGGGCCCTTTGCAGCCACGAGGAGGTGAACCAGTTTACATCAGAGGCAGAGACAAGGGTGTTCCCAGAGTAAAGAGAAAGACTGGACATAGGGAATCTCTGCCCACTTTTTTGAATGCTTGCAGAAGTTATAGAAGTCCCATATAATGTCGGGGTTTAGGGACCCATAAAGGGGCCACTTATTTTGGTTGTCCAAGCAATAGGTAGGCCAATTTTGGGTACTGAAGCGGATTAAACACTTGGGTTTAATGTCGGGAGTGAGGGAGAGAGTGGAGAGGCTGTCTAAGAGGCATTTGAAGGGAGAGTTGACTGGCAGGGATGACGAGTTTCCCATTTTAACAGCTGGGGCTGAGCAGAGCGTCCCTTGGACAGCCGGTTGTCAGGATATGAGGAGGTTGCAATAAAGTCTGTCATCACAGAACGTTATTACAACCCGTGATTCTCCAGGAGAATCAAGGAGGTTGAGGGCAACCTGGTACCAGGATTTTTAGCGAAGAGGATGCCCAAAACCGGATGGTGGGAGGGAGCAGACTCGAAATACCTGACGGCTGAGGGAAGGGAAAACCAGTCGGGGTTTGCTGTGGCCTTAAAGACCTAGGCAGGAGAAGGGAAAACCAGTAGGGGTCCGCTGTGGCCTTAAAGACCTAGGCAGGGTGTGGTCCCCCCCTCACCTGGGGCCAAAAGGGCTGCTGGACTATCAATGGTCAGTTCCCTCCGGTTATCCCGGGCAAGGTTTTAGGTTTTCCTGTTAGGGGGCACTTACCAATCCGAGGGCTGGTGATGGATGCAGTGCTGGCATTCAAGAAAATGGGCGAAGGCCTTAAGGGGTGAGTCTCACTGGTGCCAGAACGGGGTCTCGCCTGAGGGCAAGAGGAACCCGATCCAAGCCACAGCTCCAATGAAAGACGGTGGCACACAGTGAGACTCAACACCCCTTAAGGCCAAGAGATTTAATGGGTCGAACATGGTGGGCTACAGGACCTGAGGGTCAGGCTGTAGTGCTGAAGCAAGGGCACACCAACCTTTATGGGGGTTTAGGGCAACCTGTCAGTCGATTATTAGTTGACTGGTGGAGCTCCATCCAGGTTGGTGGATTTTTCGCAGGTGCGGGAAAAGGTGAGCCAGACTGTGGAAGAAGAACCCGGAAGGTGACATTTCAGATGCCCCCTTTGTTTGCCGGGTCGCCATTTTAGGGGGGGCTGGGTTTGGGCCCCTTTCCAGGAAAAGGGAGGGGATGTGGTTTGCTAGTGC
>NW_007255492.1:43707-44064 GCF_000164805.1 Carlito syrichta
ATAAAAATACGTGTGCAGGTATCTTTTTTATAGAGTGATTTGAGTTCTTCAGGGTATATTCCCAGTAGGGGAGTTGCAGGGTCATATGGAAGGTCAATATTTAGAGCTTTTAGAAATTGCAATACTGTTTTCCACAGAGGTTGCACTAGTTTGCACTCCAACCAACAGTGCAGAAGTGTTCCTTTTTTCCCACACCCTCTCCAGCAGCTGTTATTTTTTGAGTTGTTGATAATTGCTATCCTGACTGGAGTTAGGTGGTATCTCTATGTGGTTTTGATTTGCATCTCCCTGATGATTAGTGAGGTTGAACATTTTTTCATGTGTCTGTTGGCTGCTTGGATGTCTTCCTTTGAGAAG
>NW_007255492.1:44084-44928 GCF_000164805.1 Carlito syrichta
AGTGCAGTGGCCGCTCCCGGCCACCGCAGCCTCGACCTGCTGGGCTCCGGCGATCCTTCCGCCTCAGCCTTCCAGGTAGCTGGAATTACAGGCATGCGCGACCACGCCCAGCTGATTTTTTGATTTATTATGGAGATGAGTTCTCGCTGCCCAGGCGGGTCTCAAACCCGCGGGCTCAGGCAATCCACTCACCTCAGCCTCCCAAAGGCGCGGGATTACAGGCTGAGCCACCGAGCCCGGCCTTTTGCCCACTTTATAATGGGGCTGTTTGTTTTTTTCTTTTCAGCACATTTGAGTTCCTTGTAGATCCAAGATGTTAACTCTTTGTCAGACCTGGAGTTGGCAAATACTTTTTCCCAGTCTGTAGGCTGTCTTCCTGCTCTCTTGATGGTTTTTTTGGCTTTGCAGAAGCTTGTCAGTTTAATGAGGTCCCACTTGCCTGTCTTATCTATTATGGCCTGTGTGTTTCGGGTTTTTTTCAGGAATTAGATGCCAGTTCCAATTTCCATCAGGGTATGTCCTTCATTTTCTAAGGTTCTTATGGTTTGAGGTTTTACATTTAGGTCTCTGATCCATTTAGAGTTAATTTTTGTGTATGAGGTAGATAGGGGTCCTGTTTCAATCTTCTGCATGTGGTCAGCCAGTTTTTCCAGCACCATTTACTGAATAGGTCCTCCTCTCCCCAGTGGTAGGTGGTGGAGGATTTGTTGAAGATGAGTTGGTTGAGAAATTGAGGTTTTGTTTCTGGAATCTCAATACTATTCCACTGGTCTATATGCCTGTCCCTGTACCAATTCCAAGATGTTTTGATGATTGTAGCTTTATAGTAGAGTTCAAAGTCTGG
>NW_007255492.1:46037-53040 GCF_000164805.1 Carlito syrichta
CCTAGAATACTTTCAGTAGGATTGGTATCAGCTCCTCCTTAAATGTCTTGTAGAATTCTGCTGGAAAGCCATCTGTTCCAGGGATTTTTTTTGGTAGGTAGTGTTCTTATTACATAGTCAATTTCCTTAATTGTTATTGGTCTATTTAGGGTCTCAATATATTCTTGTTTCAACCTAGGCAGGTTGTGTGATGACAGAAAGTCCTCCATTTCCGAAAGGTTTTTAAGTTTGTTTCCATACAGGTGTACATAGTAGTCTCTAATGACCTTTTGTGTTTCTTCACGATCAGATGTGACTTCATCTTTTGTGTTTCTGATTGTGTTTATTTGGTTTTTTTCTCTCTTTTTCTTGGTCAGTCTAGTGAGGGGACCATTGATCTTGTTTATCCTTTTGAAGAACCAGTTTTTTGTTTCATTGATTTTTTGTATTATATTTTTTGTCTTCTATGTCCTGGATTTGGGAATTATTTTGGTGATCTGGATTCTTCTGCTGAATTTAGGGTTTTTGTGGTCTTGTTTTTCCAGCTTTTTTAGGTGGCTTCTTAGGCTGTTAATTTGTGATTCTTCCATTTTCTTCATGTGTGTTTGTAGGGATATAAATTCCCCTTTTACTACAGCTTTCATGGCGTCCCAGAGATTTTGGTAAGATGTTTCTTCATTTTCATTTGTTTCCAGGTATCTTTTAATCTCTGTTTTGATTTCATCATTGACCCAGGAGTTGTTTAGCATCATGCTGTTTAGTGTCCATATCTTTGTGGGTTTTGGGGGACCTTGTTGGTGTTAATGTTTATTTTTACTCCACTGTGGTTCGAGAAGGTGCATGGTAAAATTTCAATCCTTTTAAATTTGCTTATGCTTGATTTATGGCCAAGTATGTAGTTGATCTTAGAGTACGTTCTATGCGGTGATGAGTAGAATGTGTATTCTGTGGTCTTTGGATGGAGAGTTCTGTAGGTAATAATTAAGTTCATTTGATCAAGAGTCACATTGAGGTTTCGGATCACATTGCTGATTTTTTGTCCTGATGATCTGTCTAGGGTTGTGAGTGGGGTATTAAAGTCCCCAGCTATGAAGGTATTGGAGTCAATATCTGTTTTTTTTAGTTTACCTAGGAGCTGCTTTATGAAAGTTGGTGCTCCTATATTTGGTGCATATATGTTTAGGATGGCTATTTCTTGTTGACGGATTGAACCTTTTATCATTATGTAGTGGCCTCTGTATCTTTTTTAGAATTTTTGATAGCTTAAAGGGTACTTTGTCTAAGATTAAGATCACAACTCCTCCTTTCTTTTGTGTTCCATTCGCCTGAAAATTTGTTTCCCATCCTCTTACTTTGAGTCTGTGAATGTCCTTTCTAGTGAGGTGAGTCTCTTGAAGGCAATAGATTGTTGCCTGGTGATATTTTATCCATTTTGCCATTCTGTGTCTTTTCAGCGGGGCATTTAGTCTGTTGACATTCAAACTAATTAATGAAATGTAAGAGTTGATCCTTATCATAATGTTCTTACAGAGTTTTTGTTCTTCCTGTTTGTGTGTTGTCTTTCTTTTGGTTTTAGAGTTGGAGCATGTGTGTTTTTAATCTTTTCCCTGTACTCTTGTGAAGGACATTGTTGTTATTTTTTCCTTTTCTTTTGTGTTCAATACTGTTTCTTATAGAGGTGGTCTTGTGGCAGCGTAGGTTCTTAGGGATTGGATATCTTGGAAAGATTTCAATTCTCCCTCACTGATGAAGCTTAGCTTGACTGAGTAGGTTATTCTCAGTTGAAATTGTTTATCTTTTAGAACTTTGAAGATAGGGCTCCAAGCTCTCCTAGCCTGGAGGGTTTCTGTAGATAAATCTGCTGCTATTCTAATTGGTCTTCCCTGGTACATAGTATGACCTTTTGTCTCTTGTAGCCTTTAGGATTTTTTTCTTTTATACCTACTTTGTTCAGGCAAATTATTATATGTCTGGGAGCTGGTCTTCTCATTTGTTGTCTTGCAGGGGTTCTCTGAATCTCTTGTGTTTGAATTTTTTCATCCTTGATGAGATGAGGGAAGTTTTCTTGAGTGATTTCATGAAATGTTTGTTCCAGTGTGGCCTCTGTTTCTCTCTCTGCCTCAGGAAGGCCAATGACTCTTAGGTTCGGTCTCTTGATGTGATCATTCATCTCTTGAAGGTTTTGTTCTGTCTTTTTGAGCTTCTTTTCTATGCTTTTGACAGTTTGGTTTAGTTCTGTGTTTTGGTCTTCAAGCTCTGAGATTCTTTCTTTTGCTTGGCTAATTCTGCTTTCCATGCTTATTAGTTTGCTATTTATTTCCATCACAGTATTCTTTACTGTTGTTATTTTTGACAACATCTCCTTCCTATTTTCCTCTTGTCTCTCCTCAAATTTTTTAATTCTAGTAATATCTTGATGTCTGGGTTTGTTGCATGTGACCAGTCATTCTGGGGGCTCTTCATTGTTTGTGTTCCGAAATCTGTTTTTTCAGTGTCTGATCTCCCAGGGGTCTGTGTGAGACCTATATTCTTCTTTTGATTTTTCTTTATTTGTGCGGTTTTTCCCTCTCCCTTCTTTTTCCTTCCCTCCACATCACCATCTTCTTTAATTCTGCTATTCAGGGGTAGAGGGATTGCTTTTACTTCTGTTTGTTCAATGTCCTATTCTTTATGTATGTCCTCTTACTTTGTTCAGTTCTGGAGTTGCACTGTAGTTTGGGGATGGTCCTTTTTGCAGTTTTGAGATTTACTTAAGGGGGGAGCTATGATTTAAAATCTATCTGCAGGTCCTGGTATTTGTCAACAGGTGTATGTATAATCTGAAACCCACTTCCCACTGCCTTGGAATCTGTCCGTGCAATGGGGCTGTAGGTTTACTCCCTGAAATAAAATGTGCAAACCACGTTTGATAAGTGGCTGTGTTCTCTCCTCATAGCTTCCCTAGGGAGAAGGATGTTCTCTTTGTAGTTTTACAAAAATTGACCTAACAACTTTGTTTGGGGTTTCACACATTCCAATCCCGGAAATAATGCATGTGTAGTCTTTAATACTATGAGCTTACCTAAATTAATTCCAGGTGCAAAATAATCTAGAGCTTAAGATGCAGTTATATTTAAGGGCATGAGTATTTTATTTTGTTTTATTATAAATTACATATGTTTTTTGTTTTAAAATTGTGGGGTACAGTTAAGGGTTAGATATACAAATATTCATTGTGCAGGTGCCCTTGTTGATGAGGTGTGATCTCCCTTCCCCAGACAGATATTGACTACCATTATTCCCACCTCCCTTCCCCTCTCTGCCACCCCCATAGTTTCCTGCCACTGTCAATCATTTTCTTATAGTATTATGGTAGTTTTTCAAGGTCCACTTATGAGTGAAAACATGTGATACTCAGATCTCTGTTTCTGTGACAGATCATTCAGTATTAGAAACTCTAACTCCATCCTGGTTGCTGAAAAATTCATGATTTTGTTCTTTTTTTTAATGGCTGCATAATATTCCATTGTGTATATTTACCACATTTTAAAAAATCCAGTCCCTGCATTCCCCCTACTGGGGGTATATACCCTGAAAAACTCAAATCAATCTATAGGAAAGGGCATGAATTTTTAACTCTTCATGGGGCCTTGAGCCTATCTTCATTCCTTGAAACTTTTTAACCTTTCACCTAGCTTAAGCAGCCTCAGTTATTTAGAAAACAGCCTCCCATTCATCCCAGATGTAGGTAGCACACAGTTGTTACTCCTTAATTCTAATGATTTCTGTTGCACAGGAAGCACTCTTCTGGCAAAGGAACTCACAAGTAGTTTTGTTTTGTTTTTACTTTACTATACTCCCTCTACACTTTGTTTTCAGAGCTGACAGAGATATTAACACCACATTTCTTTATTTATTATGCCAAGTTTTACATCATGCAAGTTTGTGTTTTCTCTTTGACATCAATGGGAATATTTAAGGTTTTTTAAGCTTCCTTTAAATACTATATGGTAATTTCCTTTCTTTAAGTGTTGTACCCACTTCCAAATAGATGATAGATAGGTAGGTAGATAGATAGATAGATAGACAGACAGATAGATAGATGAAAAACAGTGTGGTGCTACATTCAGTAGGTTTTACTGCAAACTTTTTAAATGAGTGAATCCATCTTCCACCTGTCAACAACAAATTAATTTAAAAACTGTTTATTTTATTTTTTTTCTTGCTGTGCTTTATTGAAATTCTGATATCTGCTTTGCTAAACTCTTACCTAGAGTGAAGCTACACAGAAAATGTGGAAGCCTTTAGCAGGTTAACATTAATGTAGGTTTGTAGATGACTTTGTTGCTCTCTAATAAATGTACTCATCACGTCTCTGGAATAGGAAGAGAAAAACTATGTTTTAACTTACTTCTTGCTGAAAGTGCTTTCTTTTGTGAATCCCATTAAATAATAACATGTATAATCTCTAGGTTGCAAACCATGTTTCCATAAGTGACTGTGTTCTCTCCTGTTAGCTTCCCTAGGGAGAAAAACCTTCTCTTTGTACTTTTGTACTTCACAAAGTCAATGCAATGCGTAGTCTTTTCTGAAAACTTGTTTTTTGTTAATTTTTATATTATTTATTTAATTACAGATGTTGGGTACAATTCAGGATTAGGTGTACAAATGGTCACTGTACAGGTAAAATTTGTCCCTGAATTTGGTCCCCACTTTGCCTGGTTCAAGGTCAGGGTGTACCCTTATTGATGCATGTTCTCCCCCCATCTCTGACTGTGTCCAGCTACTGCCAATTCCTTTTTTATAGTATATGATAATTGTTTTGGGTCTGCTTATGAGTGAGAACATATGGTTCTCAGTTCTTTGTTTCTGTGATAGACCACTGAGTATTATTATAGACTCCAAATTCTTCCAACTCACTGTGAAGTTCATAATTTTGACCTTCTTTATAACTATAATATTCCACTGTGTATTTGTACCACATCATTTTTATCCAGCCTGCTTCTGATGGGCAGCATGGTTGGTTCTATGTTTTTGCTATTATGAATAGTACTGCAATATATATGTATGAGCAGGTATCTTTTTTTGTTGAATGATTTGAGTTCCTCCAGGTATATTCCCAGAAGGGGAATTGTTGGTGGTATTGATGGTCAATTTTAAGATCTTTTAGGAATTGACACACTATTCTGCACAGATGTTGTACTAGTTTGCAGTCCCACCAACAGTGCAGAGGTGTTCCTTTTCCCCTGCATCTGTTGTTTTTTGAATTATTGATGACAGTCATCCTCAGTGGAGTTAGATAGTATCTCAGTGTGGTTTTATTTTGCATTTCTTTAATATTAGTGAGGCTAAGCAATATTCATATCATTTGCCCACTTTATAATAGATTCTAGATGTTAGGCCTTTGTCAGATATACAAAGTTGGCATATATTTTTTCCCAGTCTAGGGGCTGTCTCCCAGCTTTCTGGATCATTTCTATTGCTTTTTCAGAAACTTTTCAGTTTGGTGATATCCCATTCATCTATCTTACCTCTTATAGCATGGGCATTTGGAATTTTGATCAGAAATTTGTTGCCAGTTCCAATTTCCATAAGAGCATTTTCTAAGGTTCTTATAGTTTGAGGTTTTACTTTAAATCTTTGATCCATTTACAGTTTATTGTTGTGTATGGTGATAGGTAAGGGTTTTGTTTGAACCTTCTGTATATGGTCAGTCATTTTCCCCAGCACCATTTACTGAACAAGTTCTCCTCTCCCCAGTGGTTGTTAGTGGAGCCTTTGTCAAAGATGAGTTAGAAGAGAAATTGAAGTTTTGCTTCCAGAATCTCTATCCTGTTCCATTGTTCTATATGCCTGTTCTTGTGCAAATACCAGGATGTTTTGATTATTGTAGCCTTATGATGATGTTTGAAGTCTAGACGTGTGATAACTTCCATGTTGTTTCCTTTGCTCAGGATTGTTTTGACTATTTGTGGTCACTTATATTTCCAAATGAATTTCTGTATTGTCATTTCCAGGTCTGAGAAGCATGATGTGGGTAGCAATGTGTAGTCTTTAATACTGTGGACATGCTTAAATTAATACCATGAGTGAAATAACCTAGACTATTAAGCTGCAGATAGAATAAAGGGCACGAGTTTTTAAATCTTCATAGATTCTTGAGCCTACCTTTGTTCCTTCTGTCCTTTTAACATTTGACCTAGGTTTAATCTTCTGAGGTAATTAGGAAACAGCTTCCATTAAACCAAGAAGTAGGTGGCACACAGGTGTTTCTTCTTAAGCCTATTGCCCAGTGAAGCACTCTTCTGGAAAAGGAAATTCAGAGCAGATTTTAGACTTTGTGAGAGTCCCACCATGCGTTGTTCTTTGAACTGACACAAATGATCACATCACATTCCATTATTTATTATGCCAGATATTGTCCAATATTCACATTTATGTTTTTCTTTAACAACACTGGGAACATCTAAAGTTTTCTTTTAGCTTCCTTCCAAGGCAACTTGGCAATCTCCTTTCTTTGTGAAAGTGTTGTACTTACTTCCAAATACATAAATAGATAAATAAGTAAATGAATGAAAAAAGAATGTGGTGCTAGACCCAGTCGACTATATTGCAAACTATTTGTATGTGTAAATCCATCTGCCACCTGTTGGTGTCAAATGAATAAAAAATCTAGTTATTTTGTTTAATTTTTCTTGCTATGCTTTAAAGAAATCCAGATATCTGCTTTGCCAAACTCTTACCTTAAGTGAAGCTACACAGATAATGTGGAAACCTGTAGCAGGTTAGCACCAATGTAGATTTGCAGGAAACTTAGCCACTCTGGTGAATGTATCGATTACCACTGGGCAACACATCTCCAGGACAGGAAGAAGAAAATTATGTTTTAACTTGCTTGTTGCTAAAGTGATTCCTTTTGTGAAGTCCACTAAATAATCTTAACTCTCTATCCTGTAGGATACAAACCACATTTCCATAAAGGACTGTGTTCTCTCCTCATAGCTTCCTAAAGTGAAGGACCTTTTTTTTTTTTTTGAGTTGGAGT
>NW_007255492.1:53202-61220 GCF_000164805.1 Carlito syrichta
AGATGAGGTCTCGCTGCCCAGGCGGGTCTCGAACCTGCGGGCTCAGGCAATCCACTCACCTCAGCCTCCCAAAGGCGCGGGATTACAGGCTGAGCCACCGAGCCCGGCTAGTGAAGGACCTTTTATTTGTACTACTACAAAAATTGATCAAGGAACTTTATTTGGAGTTTCACGTATTTCAGTTCCTGAAACAAAACAATGTGTAGTCTTAAATGCTGTGGATGTGCTTAATTATTTCCATGAGTCAAATAATCCAGAGCCTCCAGCAGCAGTTAGAGTAAATGACATGAGTTTTAGCCTTGAGCCTATCTTCATCCTTTTGGGTTTTTCACTTGACACAGATTTACTCTTCTGAAGTAATTAGAAAGCAGCCTCCAATGAAGCCCAGAAGTAGGTGGCACACCAGAAGTAGGTGTTTCTCCTTAAGCCTAATGATCTCGGTTGCCCAATGAAACAAGGGAATTCCAGAGCAGGTTTAGGCTTTACAGGAGTACCACCACACTTTTTTCTCTGAACTGACACAAATGATCACACCACATTTCATAAGTTCTTATGCCAATAGTCTTCCAACATGCACCTTTGTGCTTTCTCTTTAATGTCAATGGGAAGAACTAAGGTTTTCTTTCAGATTCCTTCAAAGGTAATTTTGCAATAACCTTTCTTTGTGAAAGTGTTGAACTTACTTCCAAATACATGAATAGATAAATAAATAAATAGTTCGGTGTTTGGCTCAGTAGTTCATACTGCAAACTTTTCTTTCTTTCTTTTTTTTTTGAATTGGAGTCTCACTCTGTCACCCAGACTGGGGTGCAGTGGCTGCTCCCAGTCACCGCAGCCTTGACCCGCTGGGCTCTGGTGATCCTTCTGCCTCAGCCTTCCAAGTAGCTGGAACTACAGGCATGTGCTATCACACCCAGCTAATTTTTTGATTTATTGTAGAGATGAGGTCTCACCAAGTTGCCCAGGCAGGTGTCGAACCCACGGGCTCAGGCAATCCACTCACCTCAGCCTCCCAAGACACGGGATTACAGGCTGAGCCACCAAGCCTGACTCATACTGCAAACTTTTGGAAGAGGTGGATCCAAATGTCAACTGTTGGCAGCAAATCAAGGAAAAACCAGGTTCGTTTATTTTATTTTTCTCACTGTACTTTAAATAAATCCTGATATATGCTTTGCCAAATTCTTACCTAATGTGAACCTATACAGATAGCATGGAAGACGTTAGTAGGTTGGCATCAATGTAGGTTTGTAGATGGCTTTGCCACTCTTGGATAAATGCACTGATTACCACTGGCAACATATCTCTGGAACAGGAAAAGAAAAACTATGTTTTTTATTGATTGATTGATTTTTGAGTTGGAGTCTCACTCTGTTGCCCAGACTGGAGTGCAGTGGCCACTCCCAGCCACCGTAGCCTTGACCTGCTGGGCTCTGGTGATCCTTCCACCTCACCCTTCCAAGTAGCTGGAACTACAGGTGCCCACTACCACGCCTGGCTAGTTTTTGATTTATTGTAGAGATGGTTTCGTCAAGTTGCCCAGGTGGGTCTGGAACTCACAGGCTCAGGCAATCCACTCACCTCAGCCTCCCAAAGTGCGGGACTACAGGCTGAGCCACCAAGCCCAGCTGAAAAGCTATGTTTTAACTTGCTTGTTGCCAAAACAGCCAGCTTCCCTTTGTGACCCCCATGAAATAATCATGTACTTGGAAGACTGAGGCAGAAGGATTGCCGGAGCCCAGCAGGTCGAGCCTTTAGCAGGTTAGTGGTGGCTGGGAGCGGCTGCTGCATTCCAGTCTGGGTGACAGAGTGAGACTCCAACTCAAAAAAAAAGAAAGAAATAATCATGTCACTGTAACCCTTAGGATACAAACCATGTTTCCATAAGGCACTGTGTTTTCTCCTCATAGCTTCCATGGGGATAAAGACCTTGTCTTTGTACTTTTACAAAAATGGATCTAGGAAATTTGTTAGGATGTTCACATATTTCAATCTCTGAATCATACAATGTGTAGTCTTAAATGTGGCGAGCTAACTTAATTCCATGAGTGACATAATTTAGATCTTAAGCTGCAGTTAAAGTATGGGGCAAGAATTTTTAGCTCTTCATTGGGCCTGGAGCCTATCTTCTCTCTGAATTTTTCACCTTTGACCTAGATTCAGCCTCCTGAGATAATTAGGAAACAGTCTCCAATTATAAGTTCAGAAATAGGTAGCACACAGATGTTTCTCCTCTATTATGGAGCACCCATAGTAGAGGAGGACCAGTCAATGTTGCACCCATCAAAGAGGTGGACAAGTCACAAGTGAACCCCTTATAGAAGAGGGCTATTCATGCCGGAACCCATTATAGAGGAGGAATAGTCACTGAGGCATCAATTACAGAGTGTGCTAATAACTCTGGCACCAAATTTGGAGGAGAATCAGTCACTAGGGCACCAATCACAAAGGAGGCCCGTACTGGTCCTTCTCTATTATGGGTGCTCCATAATAGAGGAGGAACATCTGTGTGCTACCTACTTCTGAACTTATCCTTAAACCTGATAATTCCTGTTACCCAGTAAAGGACTGCTCTGGCAAGAAAACTCCAGAGCAGGTTTTTGATACTTCTTTTTCATTTTGTTCTCTGAACTGAAACAAGTGGTCACACCACATTCTGTTATTTATGACTCTAAGGGTCTTACATCATACACATTTGTGTTTTCTCTTTAATGCCATTGAGAACATGTAAGATATTTTTTGACTTGTACAAATTTATTAAAGCTGAATGAGACTGGGCTTTGTGGTTCATAAAGTTTTCTTTTAGCTTTTTTCAAAGGAAACTTGGCAATCTTCTTTCTTTGTTAAAGTGTTGAACTTATTTCCAAATACATAAATAGGAAAATAAATAAAACTAAGTGAAAAAAGAGTGTGGTTTAGACTCAGTAGATTATATTGGAAAATATTTGAATGGGTGGATTGATTTGGCACCTGTCAGCAGCAAATGAAGGAAAACCTGGTTATTTTATTTTATTGCTATGCTTTAAAGAAATGGTCATATCTCCTTTGCCAAACTCTTTCCTAGTGTGAAGGTACAAAACTAATGTGGAAGCCTTTAGTAGGTTAGCATCAATGTAGGTTTGCAGGCAACTATGCCACCCCATGATGAATGTATTAATTACCACTCAGTAACACGTCTCTGGGACAGGAAGAGAAAAACTATGTTTTAACTTGCTTATTACTAAAAGTGCTTCCTTTTGTGATCCTCGTGAAATAATGATATTAGCCTAGCCCCTAGGATACAAAGTGTGTTACCATAAGGGACTGTGTTCTCTCCTCCATAGGGAGAAGGACCTTATCTTTGTACTTTTACAAAAATTGACCTGGCAACTTTCTTTGGAGTTTCTCATATTTCAATCCCTGAATCAATGCAATGCAGGGTCTTAATTACTATGGTCTTGCCCAAGTTAATTCCAATAGTGAAATAATCTAGAGGTGTACGCTGCAGTTACAGTTAAGAGTCATGAGTTTTTAACTCTTCATGGAGTCTAGAGCCTGTCTTTGTCCTTTTTTACTTTTTCACCTTTGTCCTTGATTCAACTTCCTGAGGAACTTAGGTACTCCAATTAAGCCCAGACATAGGTACTATGCATATGTTTTTACTTAAGCCTAAGAATTCTAGTCCCCTTTGAAGAACTCTTCTGGCAAGGGAATTCAAGAGCAAGTTTTTTACTCTACTGGAGTCCTACCATGCTTTGTTCTGAACTGACACAAATGATCACATCACATTCCATTATGTATTATGCCAAGAGACTTCCAACATATAAGTTTGTGTCTTCTTTTTAACTTCACTGGGAACATCTAAGTTTTCTTAAACTTCCTTCAAAGACAGTTTGGCAATCTCCTGTCTTCGTGAAAGTGTTGTACTTACTTCCAAATATGTAAATAGGTAAATAAATAAATATTTAAAAGAATGTGATGTTAGACTCAGTAAGTTATACTGCAAACTGTTTGAATGGATGGAACCATCTGCCACCTGTCAGTGGCAAATGAAGGAAAAGCCTGGTTAGTTTATTTTATTTATTTTCTCATTATGCTTTAAATAAATCCTGATATCTACTTTGCCAAACTCTTACCTTGCCAGAGACCAGCTCCAGCTGGGTTCAGGGTACCCCAATGGTGGAGATGGCATCGGCGATTAGGGGGAAGAAGAAAGAGAAAGAGAGAGAGAGAGAGAAAGAAAGAAAGAGACTGGATGCCTGTCTAGTGCAGAAGCTGTGTGTTGGGAATTACAACGGGTCTTTTATACACAGTCGGGTGTGTGAGGGGCATTCCCCACCCACCAGATGTTCTTTCAGGTATAATCCCATAACCTAATTGATGAAACCTTAATCCATGACTGCCTTTAAACCCTTTTTGTACTGCCTATAAACCCTTTTCATATTGCCTATAAACCCTTTTTGTACTAATACCAAGTTAAACAATTCTATAGAAGCTTAAGTATTTACTTTACAAATGAAAGTGGCCCATCTCAGAATGTTTGGAATGTGGCCCAGTCCAAAGTTCACAGTGGGCTACCTGCAAGTAACCTAGCTGCATTCTTTCAACAAAATGGCTGTCTTCTACAACTGTATTCTACAATTTACACCTTCAATAAATCCTAAGATCATGACCCAGAAGCCTGTGACCAATACTAAGGCTCTTAGATGTGACACAAGTTTGAATTATAAGTTGTGTGAAAGCCAAAACTGCAGTTTGTGGAAGAATGGGAGCAATGAGCTTCTAAAGTTAGCTTGTCTTCATCCCGGTCTCAGAGTTTTTATGTTTTGAGCTCACAGGAGCTTAATCTGGTTAGTGCTGAGTAGAAAGGGGGAGGAAATGGGGTCAATCGCTCCCAAACGCATCCTAGTGGTCTCGGAGTCAACGGCCCTTTCTGATCCCTAATGCTCAGTGGGCCTCCGTGGCCGGCTCCCAACATTACCTAGAGTGAAGCTACACAGAGAACATGGAAGTCTTTTGGAAGTTAGCATCATGTTAGGTTTTAGGCTACTTTGCCACTCTCCAATGAATGCACTGATTAACACTGGGCAACACATCTCTGGGAAAGGAAGAGAAAAGCTACATTTTAACTTGTTTGTTGCTTTCTTTTATGAACCCCATGAAATAATCATAAAACTATAGCCTCTAGGATATAAACCATTTTCTCATGAAGTTCTCTGTGCTTTCCTCATAGATTCCTTGAAAATGAACCTTTTCTTTTTACTTTTACAAAAATTGACCCAGAAACTTTGTTTAGGGTTTCACATATTTCAATCACTAAAAAAAATGCAATGTGTAGTATTAAATATTATGGGCATTGCCTAAATTAATTTCAGGAGGGAAATTATCTAGAGACTTAAGCTACAATTATATGACATGAGTTTTTAACTCTTCATGGAGTCTTGAGCCTATCTTTGTTCCTTGTGACTTTTTCACATTTGACCTAGATTAGCTTCCTGAGAAAATGAGGAAAGAGTCTGCAATTGAGCCTATAGTTAGATGGCACATAGGTGTTTCTTCTTAACCCTAGTGAACTCCACTCCTCAGTGAAGAACTATTCTGGCAAGGGAACTCAAGAAAAGATCTTTGACTTTCCTGAAGTCCCACCATGCTTTGTTCCTTGAACTGAAAACAAATGATCACACAACATTCCATCATATATTATGATAAGAATCTTCCAACATACTCGTTTGTCTTTTCTTTTTAACATCACTGGGAACATCTAAGATTTTCTTTCAGCTTAATTCAAAGGCAGTTTGGCAATCTCCTTTCATTGTTAAAGTGTTTTACTTACTATCAGATAGATAGATAGATAGATAGATAGATAGATAGATAGATAGATAGATAAAGAGTGTGTGTTTGCCTCAGTAGGCTATACTGCAAACTACTTGAATGGGTGGGTTCATCTGCCACCTCAGTGGCAAATGAAGGAAAAATTTGGTCAGTTTATTTTATTTTTTTCTCACTGTAGTTTAGAGAAATCCTAATATCTCTTTTACCAAACTCTTACCTGGAATAAAACTACACAGACTAAACCTTTAGCAGGTTAACATCAATGTAGTTTTGCAGGTACTGTCTGCTGAATGCATTGATTACCACTCAGCAACACATCTCTGGAACAGGAAGAGAAAAACTACATTTTAACTTGCTTGTTGCCAAAAGTGCTTCCTTTTGTGAATGTCATAAAATAATCATATTACTCTAGCCCCTAGAATTCAAAGCATCTTTCTATAAGGTATAAGGGACTGTGTTCTCTCCTCATAGCTTTCATAGGGGAAGCACTTTATCTTTGTACATTTACAAAAATTGACCTGGCAAATTTGTTTAGGGTTTTACATAGTTCAATCTCTGAATCCATCCAATGTGTAGTCTTAAATGCTGTGGGATTGCCTAAATTAATTCCAGGAAAGAAATAATCAAAAACTTTAACCTATAGATAAAGTCATGAGTTTTTAACTCTTCATGGAGTCTTGAGCCTATCTTTATTCCTTCTGACTTTATCACCTTTGACCTTGATTCAGCCTCCCAAGGAATTGAGGAAACAGCCTCCAATTAAGCCCAGAAAGAGGTACCACACAGATGCTTCTTCTTAAGTCTATGGACCTTTATTCTCCTTTGAAGCACTCTTCTGGCAAAGGGACTCCAGAGCAGGTTTTTTAACTTTTGGGAGACCCACCACATTTTGTTTCCTAAAGTGACACAAATGATCACACCACATTTTGTTATACATTATGCCAAGAGACTTTCAACATGCAATTTGAGTTTTCTCTTCACTCAGAACATGTAATGTTTCTTTCTGTTTCCTTCAAAGGTAATTTGGCAACCTCATTTCCTCATGAAAGTGTTTTACATACTTACAAGTATAAATATATAAATAAGTAGATAGATAGATAGATAGATAGATAGATAGATAGATAGATAGATAGATAGTGTGGTGTTAGACTCTGTTGGCTACACTCCAAACACTTGAATGCATGGATCCATCTGCCACTTGTCAGCAGCAAATGAAGGAAAAACCTGGTTATTTTATTTTATTTTCTGGCTATACTTTAAGGAAATCCTTATATCTACTTTGTCAAACTCTTACCTAGAGTGAAGCTACACAGATAACGAGGAAGCCTTTAGCAGGTTAGCATCAACATAGGTTTGTAGGCAACTTTGCCACTTTCCAATGAATGCACTGATTACCATTGGGCAACATGTCTGTGGAACAGGCAGAGAAAAAATACGTTTTAATTTTCTTGTTGCCAAATGTGCTTCCTTTTGAGAACCCCATTAAATAACCATACTACATTAGCCATAGGAAAACAAGTCATGTTTCAAAAAAGTATTGTGTTCTTGCCTCAGAGATTCCGAAGAGAGAAATTGCCCTACCAACTTTATTTTGGGTTAGACATATTTCAAATACTGAAACAAGGCAATGTGTGGTCTTAAATACTATGGGATTGCCTAAATTAATGCTAGGAGTGAAATAATATATAGCCTTAAGCTGAAGCTATATTAAAGGGCATGAGTTTGTAACTTTATATTGAGCCTCGGGGCTATCTTTGTTCCTTGTGACTTTTTCACATGTGACATAGATTCAGCCTCCTGAGGTAATGAAGAAAGAGTCTCCAATTAAGTTCAGAGGTAAGTAGCACACAGGTGTTTCTCCTTAAGCCTAATGAACTCCATTGCTTGGGGAAGAATTCTTCAGGCAAGGGAACCACAGAGCAGGTTTTTGACATTGCTGGAGTCCCAACATGCAAAAGCCTGGTGGGATTTTTGATAGGGTTAGCATGGAAACTATAGATCATCTCAGAAGAGATCTGACATCTTACCTATAAGAAGTCTTCAAATCCATTAACAAGACAGAGTCAGTCCTGTACTTAGAATTCCTTTAATTTCTCGCTAGTACATAGGTTGTTCACCTTTAGAGACCATTCCATTAAAAATTGTCAGATAGGCTGGGCGTGGTGGCTCAAGCCTTTTTTTTTTTTTTTTTGAGTTGGAGTCTCACT